>NC_091219.1:18834901-19134901 GCF_040958095.1 Procambarus clarkii
TGGGAGAGGAAATTCTTCAGGAGTCAGAGAAGGAAAAAGACTTGGGGGTTGATATCACGCCAGACCTGTCTCCTGCAGCACATATCAAGAGGATAACATCAGCGGCATATGCCAGGCTGGCCAACATACGAACGGCATTCAGAAATTTGTGTAAAGAATCATTTAGAACTTTGTATACCACATATGTCAGGCCAATTCTGGAGTATGCAGCCCCAGCATGGTGTCCACATCTAGTCAAGGATAAGACTAAACTGGAAAAGGTTCAAATATTTGCCACCAGACTAGTACCCGAGCTGAGAGGTATGAGCAACGAGGAGAGACTGCGGGAATTGAACCTCACTTCGCTGCAAGACAGAAGAGTTAGGGGGAACATGATCACTACATTCAAGATTCTCAAGGGAATTGATAGGGTAGATAAAGACAGGCTATTTAACACAAGGGGCACACGCACAAGGGGACACAGGTGGAAACTGAGCGCCCAAATCAGCCACAGAGATATTAGAAATAACTTTTTTAGTGTCAGAGTGGTTGACAAATGGAATGCATTAGGAAGTGATGTGGTGGAGGCTGACTCCATACACAGTTTCAAGTGTAGATATGATAGAGCCCAATAGGCTCAGGAATCTGTACGCCTGTTGATTGACGGTTGAGAGGCGGGACCAAAGAGCCAGAGCTCAACCCCCGCAAACACAACTAGGTGAGTACAACTAGGTGAGTACACACACACACACACACACAAGTGATGTGGTGGAGGCTGACTCCATACACAGTTTCAAGTGTAGATATGATAGAGCCCAGTAGGCCCAGGAACCTGTACACCTGTTGATTGACGGTTGAGAGGCGGGACCAAAGAGCCAGAGATCAACCTCCGCAAGCACAACTAGGTGAGTACACACACTCGCGGTTGAGTGGACAGCGCTCGGGGGTCGTAATCCTAAGGGGCCCTGATTCGGTTCCCAACGAAACCGGAAACAAATGGGTAGAGTTTCTTTCACCCTGATGCTCTTGTTCACCTAGCAGTAAATAGGTACCTGGGAGTTAGACAGCTGCTACGGGCTGCTTCCTGGGGATGTGTGTGTGTATGTGTGTGTGTGTGTGTGTGTGTACTCACCTATATGTACTCACCTATATGTGCTTGCAGGATCGAGCATTGACTCTTGGATCCCGCCTTTCTAGCTATCGGTTGTTTACAGCAATGACTCCTGTCCCATTTCCCTATCATACCTAGTTTTAAAAGTATGAATAGTATTTGCTTCCACAACCTGTTCCCCAAGTGCATTCCATTTTTCTACTACTCTCACGCTAAAAGAAAACTTCCTAACATCTCTGTGACTCATCTGAGTTTCAAGTTTCCACCCATGTCCCCTCGTTCTGTTATTATTACGTGTGAACATTTCATCTATTTCCACTTTGTCAATTCCCCTGAGTATTTTATATGTCCCTATCATATCTCCTCTCTCCCTTCTTTTCTCTAGTGTCGTAAGGTTCAGTTCCTTCAGCCGCTCTTCATATCCCATCCCTCGTAGCTCTGGGACAAGCCTCGTCGCAAACCTCTGAACCTTCTCCAGTTTCTTTATGTGTTTCTTCAGGTGGGGGCTCCATGATGGCGCGGCATACTCTAAGACGGGTCTCACGTAGGCAGTGTAAAGCGCCCTAAAAGCTTCCTCATTTAGGTTTCTGAATGAAGTTCTAATTTTCGCCAGTGTAGAGTACGCTGCTGTCGTTATCCTATTTATATGTGCCTCAGGAGTTAGATTAGGTGTCACATCCACTCCCAGGTCTCTTTCTCGAATCGTTACAGGTAGGCTGTTCCCCTTCATTGTGTACTGTCCCTTTGGTCTCCTGTCACCTGATCCCATTTCCATAACTTTACATTTACTGGTGTTAAACTCCAGTAGCCATTTCCCTGACCATCTCTGCAGCCTGTTTAAGTCCTCTTGGAGGATCCTACAATCCTCGTCTGTCACAACTCTTCTCATTAATTTTGCGTCATCTGCAAACATTGACATGTATGATTCCACTCCTGTAAACATATCATTTACGTAAATTAGAAAGAGGATTGGTCCCAGCACCGATCCTTGAGGTACTCCACTTGTTACTGTTCGCCAGTCCGACTTTTCGCCCCTTACCATTACCCTCTGGCTCCTTCCTGTTAGGTAGTTCTTCACCCATACTAGGGCCTTTCCGCTTACTCCTGCCTGCCTCTCAAGTTTGTATAGCAGTCTCATGTGCGGTACCGTATCAAAGGCCTTTTGGCAGTCAAGAAATATGCAGTCTGCCCAGCCTTCTCTGTCCTGCCTTATCCTTGTTACTTTATCATAGAATTCTAAAAGGTTTGTTAGGCATGATTTCCCTGTCCAGAACCCATGTTGGTGCTTGTTTACAAACCCAATGCTCTCCAGGTGCTCAACAAGTCTTAGCCTAATTATTCTTTCAAGTATTTTGCAGGGGATGCTTGTCAGTGATACGGGTCTGTAGTTAAGTGCCTCCTCCCTATCACCCTTTTTGATAATCGGTACGACATTTGCCTCCTTGTGTGTGTGTGTGTGTGTGTGTGTGTGTGTGTGTGTGTGTGTGTGTGTGTGTGTGTGTGTGTGTGTGTGTTACAGAGAAATATATGTAGTAGATATAATAGCTTTTTAAAGGAGTTGGGGTCTAAGCTAATCGAAACAACTAGAAACCCTAGAGCTGCCAGTTTTCTTTTTCAGCGCCTTAGTGTGGCAATCCAGAGAGGAAATGCTCACTGCATCCATAGTTCCTGCCCGCCATCTGAGGAGCTGTTCAACTTGTGACAAGCAGCCTTGTAACCTGCATGTAATCAATATTGTAACTTTTTTTTGTGTAATGACATTTTCAAATAAAGTTAGATAAATATACACACATACCAAAAGAATAGGGGTGGTAGGAGAAGAAAATATCAAAGTGTTCAGTGAGGATCCACAAGGTCTTCTCTGAGTACTCTTTATTTTCTTCTCCGAGGCTATGGGTCCCTACACTTGCACCAGAGGTGGTACCCCTTCTAGGTATAATATATATATATATATATATATATATATATATATATATATATATATATATATATATATATATATATATATATGTACATGTATGTATAACATTAATAATTTTGTAACTAGCGTCAAAATTTTTTTATTTGCTTAGCTAAACGAACTAGAGGGTTCAGTTCCTGAACCGATTATGTGCCTCTGTAACCCTTTACACCACCGTCCACGGGATGGGTATGGGGTGAATAATAAAAAAAGAAATTTAATTCACAGCCTACACACACACACACACACACACACTACACATATATATATATATATATATATATATATATATATATATATATATATATATATATATATATATTATTAAATATGACCGAAAAAGTAAGATTAATAATTCTAACACGAATTTTCTCAATCTTTCGTACATTTCTTTTCACTGTTGGAGGTAATTCAAAAATCAATTCCCCAAAATTCATTTTTATTTCTAGTTTGACGCGAAACTTGAGCGCGTTTCGTAAAACTTATTACATTTTCAAAGACTTTAGTTAACACATACACAACTGAATAGAACTTACACATCTCCGATTTTGTTTATATCTACATTTGAGTGAGGTGGATGGGGTGAGGTGGTATTTAATAAGGTATTAATTTCATCAACACAAGCCAGAACATGAAACAATGGGTATTGAATAGAAGTGATTGTAGAAAGCCTATTGGTCCATATTTCTTGATACTTCTATATTGGAGCGGAGTCTTGAGGTGGGTAGAATATAGTTGTGCATTAATTGGCTGTTGATTGCTGGTGTTGACTTCTTGATGTGTAATGCCTCACAAACGTCAAGCCGCCTGCTATCGCTGTATCTATCGATGATTTCTGTGTTGTTTACTAGGATTTCTCTGGCGATGGTTTGGTTGTGGGAAGAGATTATATGTTCCTTAATGGAGCCCTGTTGCTTATGCATCGTTAAACGCCTAGAAAGAGATGTTGTTGTCTTGCCTATATACTGGGTTTTTTGGAGCTTACAGTCCCCAAGTGGGCATTTGAAGGCATAGACGACGTTAGTCTCTTTTAAAACGTTCTGTTTTGTGTCTGGAGAGTTTCTCATGAGTAGGCTGTTCTCATTTTTCTAGTTTTATAGTAAATCGTCAGTTGTATCCTCTGATTTTTGTCTGTAGGGATAACGTTTCTATTAACAATATCTTTCAGGACCCTTTCCTCCGTTTTATGAGCTGTGGAAAAGAAGTTCCTGTAAAATAGTCTAATATATATATGTATGTATGTAGGGGGGTACTACCTCTGGTGCAATTATAGGGACCCACAGCCTCAGAGAAGGGAACACAGAGCATTCAGGGAAAAACTTGCCATTTAACTCTGAATACGTAAGTGTTCTTCTCCATATATATATATATATATATATATATATATATATATATATATATATATATATATATATATATATATATATATATATATATAATGTGTGTGTGTGTGTGTGTGTGTGTGTGTGTGTGTGTGTGTGTGTGTGCGTGTGTGCGTGTGTGTATTTTTTAGCTCTTGGACCCCGCCTTTCTAACCAATCTATTTTTCCTCTATTCTGTTTACTACATATATATTTATCTTGATTGGCAAGTTTTCATGCTTGTAGACTGTTTAATAAATGTAACCAAAGCCGTCAAAGATTGAGGAAAGATGTACACGTTCGTAAGTACTCACATAACTGCTTCGTGAATCTGGCGCCCTTGGCCACTTTACGGATTCTATACGAGCAGCAGAAACAGTTGTATTTTCAATGTATGATATCCTACCTGTGTTGAAGTGAGGCGAGGAGGGCGTTGTGGACGAGGCAGCACAAGTGGCTGGACTTATCCTTATCCCTTATCCCTAAGTCCTTATCCCTCCATAAAGCCGCCTTTACCGGTGGCTACACAAACTGAGAAGGGTCTCTTCCCCCTCGTCCATTACCGGGCCATCAGGGCCTCAACCACACAGTAGACGCCTCGTCTTATCCCAGCCAATCTTGGCTAGTTTTTTTGTCGTGCTCGTAAATATGAGTGGGACGACGGCTCACTTCCCTCCCTCAACACTCTTATCAGCAGCTTTACATCCCCTTCTTGTCCTCCTCCTCCTCCCCAGCATCATGGGAGCCGGTCGGCCGAGCGGACAGCACGCTGGACTTGTGATCCTGTGGTCCCGGGGTCGATCCCGGGCGCCGGCGAGAAACAATGGGCAGAGTTTCTTTCACTCTATGCCTCTGTTACCTAGCAGTAAAATAGGTACCTGGGTGTTAGTCAGCTGTCACGGGCTGCTTCCTGGGGGTGGAGGCCTGGTCGAGGACCGGGCCGCGGGGACACTAAAAGCCCCAAAATCATCTCAAGATAACCATTATCACTGTGCCCTCTCCACCCAATGTTATCTATGCATCCTTGTCCTCCCACTAATAACTCCTGCCCCGAAGGCTGAGTTTATTGGGCAGCGTCACTCATCCGGTGAGTGAATATACAAGTCAGAGCAGTACGCGCTGTGTGACTGGGGGTGACTATTGAACACCCTTCACTATAGCCCTGAGTGAACACACTCGTCATTAGCACCGTGTACAACACCCCCCAACAGGAAGACACCCTGTAGGGTGGTTGATCCTGTTAAAGGCTCTCCTACTGTCCTATAACCCTGTCCTTCCCCACCCCTCCACCAGGCTCTCTTCTCCAACAGAACCCACCCCTCCACCAGGCTCTCTTCTCCAACAGATTACTGTAGTTCATTTATTATGCACCCCATACCTCTCCTGTGGGCGGTAGTGGCAAGGGTTACAGAGGCACATAATGAACTCAGGGACTGAACCCCACAAGTTACAATCTTGATGAGCTCGTTACAAAATTCAATGCACATCGTCACATCAACAATGGACTCGAGACCGACCACAAGTACAGTTTCTAAATTAAGCAACTGACATATGTGGAGAGCTGGTGTCACAATTGATATGTTTGTCCTGCACTCCGCCCCCCTATCCAGTGGGCAGCGGTGGATAGGTTACAATCCACCAGCAAGTTCTATTTGGGTATCGGCAGAGCTGAGCTGTCAGGCTTGCCTGCTTGTGACTTCGTCAGCATACCTGCTGCTTGCGGAGTGATGCTTGCCCTCCAGTCATGCAGTCAACTGACCCCCACCGTCACCCAGCCAGCTTCCCTTGACCCCAGTCACACGGCAGGGTCCCCCCTGACCCCACAATCACCCAGCCAACTCCCCCTGACCTACCTAAGGTCTGCCAGGAGACGGACTCCCTCCCTCCCCGCCTCAATCGTAACACGTAACACCTGATAAGACCTGATAAGACCTGATAAGACCTGATAACACTACCATATACTGCTTGAACACGAGGTGTTTCAGAGGCAATTGGACCCCCTGCTCAATGGATATGTGGGCTTACGGGCCGGTCCTTGCAATAGGCATTTAAATGATCTCAAGTTATGTCGGGACCTCTGGGCGGGCATGGGGGAGTAGAACTCTTGGTACCAACTACAGGTAAACCATGGGTAATATCTACAACAACCCCCTACCACTATCAGTATTATATGATTAGTGAATACCACCATCTACTACCACATCACCACTAACACCCCCCCCCCCTTCTAGTCACGATAACTTATCGAGAACAACAGAAAGGTCAGCTACATCTACCTCCGTCTCAGACCACCACAACTACCACCACACCCCCACAACTACCTCGTCCAACACTTGAGCACACCGACCACCATCACCACAACAACCACCGCCCTTGTGGTCAACACACCGGACATTGCTTCTGTGATTACATTCAACACTGTCCTGACTCTCTCTCTCTCTCTCTCTCTCTTCACTCTCTCTCTCTCTCTCACTCTCTCTCTCTCTCTCTCTCTCTCTCTCTCTCTCTCTCTCTCCGTCTCTCTCTCTCTCTCTCTCTTCCTCTCTCCTCTCTCTCTCTCTCTCTCTCTCTCTCTCTCCGTCTTCTCTCTCTCTCTCTCTCTCTCTCTCTCTCTCTCTCTCTCTCTCTCTCTCTCTCTCACTCTCTCATCTCTCTCTCTCTCTCTCTCTCTCACTCTCTCTCTCTCTCTCTCTCTCTCTCACTCTCTCTCTCTCTCACTCTCTCTCTCTCTCATTCTCTCTCTCTCTCATTCTCTCTCTCTCTCTCTCTCTCTCTCTCTCTCTCTCTCTCTCTCTCTCTCTCTCCTCTCTCTTCTCTTCTCTCTCTCTCTCTCTCTCTCTCTCTCTCTCGTCCTCTCTCTCTCTCTCTCCTCTCTCTCTCTCTCTCCCACACTAAGAATACCTCATCCTCCTCTCATCCACACTTCGAGGAGTCTCCCCTCACCCTTTCATCCGTTTCTCATTATCTTCCCCTCCAACACACCTGTAATAGCGTCCACAACACGGAAACACCTGCTCCCCCTTCCATTGCTCCTGTCTGCTTCGCCTCAGTCACTTCTGTCCGCTTCGCCTCTCAGTCACTTCTGTCCGCTTCGCCTCTCAGTCACTCCTGTCCGCTACGCCTCCTCCATCCGTGTAACCACACCCCCGTACCCAAGGGCAGCACGGGGCACTCAACAACGCACAAATGGACGCAGGATAACCAGAAGGCCCTCTGATGCACGCAAGATATCATCTGATGAACATACGATATCTACGGATCTTGGAGCGACGCGGTTGGTCAGGTCATCACCAGAGGGTAAATAGTGTCTATATTGATGAGCGACACATGATATAATCCTTCTACTGGTTAGAGGATTAATATTAATCCCTCCATTGAACTGAGGATTATATGTATAATGTGTAATGGTGGTGTATTTAGCGCTTAACCTCCAGTAAAGCTGCCACGATAACACCACAAAGAACACGATAGAGAACAAAGCACTGGAGAACATTTCTCACAAAGCACAAACCTATGATATCCATCCAGAACGAAGAACTTGGAAGTGCAAATCCACAAAACTGTAGAAACTCCTTTAGAACGTGATCTACACATATAACAAACAAAATAACCCAAAAAACGCAACAGAACAGAAAACTCAATAGCAAAAAAGGACAAACCACAAACTTCAAACGGAGTCAAGCGAGCGTCTGAAAACGAGAGAAGACAGGTACACACACACACTCCAAGCAGCATCAGGATCAGTCGTAAACATGGCATAAAGCAGGGCTCCAGGGGGGAAAGGCGAGGCAGAGAGGACAAATCCCAGTACGGCACCAAGGAGATTACCAGCAGTAGGAAGCATCCACCATATCCCCCCCACCCACACCCCAGGGAGGAACACCCTCCCCACCACACCCCAGGGAACACCTCCCTCCCCCACCACACCCCAGGGAACACCTCCCCACCACACCCCAGGGAACACCTCCCTCCCCACCACACCCCAGGGAACACCCCCTCCCCACCACACCCCAGGGAACACCTCCCTCCCCACCACACCCCAGGGAACACCTCCCCACCACACCCCAGGGAACACCTCCCTCCCCACCATACCCCAGGGAACACCTCCCTCCCCACCACACCCCAGGGAACACCTCCCCACCACACCCCAGGGAACACCTCCCCACCACACCCCAGGGACCACCACCCTCCCCACCACACCCCAGGGAACACCACCCTCCCCACCACACCCCAGGGAACTCCCTCCCCACCACACCCCAGGGAACACCTCCCCACCACACCCCAGGGAACTCCCTCCCCACCACACCCCAGGGAACACCTCCCCACCACACCCCAGGGAACACCTCCCCACCACACCCCAGGGAACACCTCCCCACCACACCCCAGCTGTGGTTGCACTTGGCTGACCTCTGATTTAACGACCACAAGACCTGTACTGCTTCCTCTCTCACCCCCGCTCCTGCAGGTCACTCAACCTCTCCCTCACCCCACACTGCCCACCACCCTCCCTCACCCCCCACTGCCCACCACCCTCCCTCACCCCCCCCACTGCCCACCACACTCCCTCACCCAACACTGCCCACCACTCTCCCTCACCCCACACTGCCCACCACCCTCCCTCACCCCACACCCTCCCTCACCCAACACTGCCCACCACTCTCCCTCACCCCACACTCCCTCACCCCACACTGCCCACCACCCTCCCTCACCCCACACTGCCCATCACCCTCCCTCACCCCACACTGCCCACCACCCTCCCTCACCCAACACTGCCCACCACTCTCCCTCACCCCACACTCCCTCACCCCACACTACCCATCACCCTCCCTCACCCCACACTGCCCACCACTCTCCCTCCCTCCCTCTATACCTCCCTCACCCTATACCCTCCCTCACCCTATAACCTAGCCGATAACATTGCTCTTTGCGATTCAATAACTTACGGCTAATCATAGGCAAATTCAAATTCATATCCTCATTATATAAAATATATTTTGGTAGCAGTCTTTCTTGTAAACACATGTTGTTGAATATGACCGAAAAGGTAAGATTAATAATTCTAACACGAATTTTCTCAATATTTTTTGTTTCTTTTCATTGTCGATGGTAATTGAAAAATCAATTCTCCAAAATTCATATTTATTTCTAGTCTAGACTATATATATATATATATATATATATATATATATATATATATATATATATATATATATATATATATATATATATATATATGACAATGTCAGACCACGGAGGAAAAATGAAACAGGAATTTCCTTAAGTACTTTCGTATATTAATACATCTTCAGAAGGAGATATACATCTTTCGTATATTAATACATCTTCACTCCTTCTGAAGATGTATTACTATACGAAAGTACTTAAGGAAATTCCTGTTTCATTTTTCCTCCGTGGTCTGACATTGTCACATTTTTAATCACGTGTTTATTTTCGTGATATACATATACATATATATATATATATATATATATATATATATATATATATATATATATATATATATATATATATATATATATATATATATCCCGGTCCTCAACCAGGCCTCCACCCCCAGGAAGCAACCCGTGACAGCTGACTAACTCCCAGGTACCTATTTACTGCTAGGTAAGAGGGGCATCAGGGTGAAAGAAACTGCCCATCGTTTCTCGCCGGCGCCCGAGATCGAACCCGGAACCACAGGATCACGCGTCTAGTGTTCTGTCCGCTCAGCCACCGGCTGAGCAGGCAGTTAGGTCGACAATAGGTTTGTGGATTTACGTTATTAGATATGGCTAATTTAAGAGGAGAGGCGAGAGACGCCATTGGGTAGCCTCCGACTAGTTCCATGCGGGAGCGGTCTTTTGTAGACCATCTGGTCACCACTTGGTCCGGGAGACATCTCCCGTCACGCAGGGTGCAGTCGCGCCTCCGCAGATCTCCAGTATCAGCTCTTGATACTGGTGATGGCTCAAAAGGGCCACCACTTACGGGCTATTCATGCCCGTGCCACCCTTTGGGTAGCTTAATCTTCATCAATCAATCAATCAGGTTACAGTTGCCATAGTGAGTGCCAGAGCTGCCACAGTCTCCACGCAGTTGCCGGCTCCTGGGTGCTCGAACTTTCTGCAAGTTTCTCTTGGATCTAATATGTTCAGAGTCCCTTGCCTCTCTTAACCATTTGGGCAGCATCTATGTAAAACAGGTCATACCCATCTATACGCAAACAAAATAGAATTATTCACTTGCATGCAAAATGTAAGAAAAAATACAAATAAGTGAATATTGTTTAGATTTAAGAAAGACTTGGGTAAATACTGGTTCGGTAACAGGGTTGTAGATTTGTGGAATCAATTACCGGGGGGGCCTCGTAGCCTGGTGGATAGCGCGCAGGACTCGTAATTCTGTGGCGCGGGTTCGATTCCCGCACGAGGCAGAAACAAATGGGCAAAGTTTCTTTCACCCTGAATGCCCCTGTTACCTAGCAGTAAATAGGTACCTGGGAGTTAGTCAGCTGTCACGGGCTGCTTCCTGGGGGTGGAGGCCTGGTCGAGGACCGGGCCGCGGGGACACTAAAGCCCTGAAATCATCTCAAGATAACCTCAAGATAACCGCGTAACGTGGTGGAGGTGGGGTCCCTCGATTGTTTCAAGTGCGGGTTGGACAAGTATATGAGTGGGATTGGGTGGTTATAGATAGGAGCTGCCTCGTATGGGCCAATAGGCCTTCTGCAGTTACCTTTGTTCTTATGTTCTTATTGATCGTTTCATAGCGTGGAGGCGCTCTGGAGGATAGTGTTATCTTGTTATCTTGAGTTATCTTGAGACGATTTCGGGGCTTTAGTGTCCCCGCGGCCCGGTCCTCGACCAGGCCTCCACCCCCAGGAAGCAGCCCGTGATAGCTGACTAACTCCCAGGTACCTATTTTACTGCTAGGTAACAGGGGCATAGGGTGAAAGAAACTCTGCCCATTGTTTCTCGCCGGCACCTGGGATCGAACCCAGGACCACAGGATCACAAGTCCAGCGTGCTGTCCGCTCGGCCGACCGGCTCCCCAAGTGTGGTGGCAAACCATCTTTAGATACAGTACTGTATTGAGAAACCATCTTTAGATACAGTACTGTATTGAGAAACCATCTTTAGATACAGTACTGTATTGAGAAACCATCTTTAGATACAGTACTGTATTGAGAAACCATCTTTAGATACAGTACTGTATTGAGAAACCATCTTTAGATACAGTACTGTATTGAGAAACCATCTTTAGATACAGTACTGTATTGAGAAACCATCTTTAGATACAGTACTGTATTGAGAAACTTAAAAAACAACTTGTGCCAAATTTACAAGAAAACGTAATTCAAGTGAGTGTTGAGTGCATTATGTAGTGTGGGTTAAGGTGTTGAGTGCATTATGTGGTGTGGGTTAAGGTGTTGAGTGCATTATGTGGTGTGGGTTAAGGTGTTGAGTGCATTATGTGGCGTGGGTTAAGGTGTTGAGTGCATTATGTGGCGTGGGTTAAGGTGTTGAGTGCATTATGTGGTGTGGGTTAAGGTGTTGAGTGCATTATGTGGTGTGGGTTAAGGTGTTGAGTGCATTATGTGGTGTGGGTTAAGGTGTTGAGTGCATTATGTGGTGTGGGTTAAGGTGTTGAGTGCATTATGTGGTGTGGGTTAAGGTGTTGAGTGCATTATGTGGCGTGGGTTAAGGTGTTGAGTGCATTATGTGGTGTGAGTTAAGGTGTTGAGTGCATTATGTGGTGTGGGTTAAGGTGTTGAGTGCATTATGTGGTGTGGGTTAAGGTGTTGAGTGCATTATGTGGTGTGGGTTAAGGTGTTGAGTGCATTATGTGGTGTGGGTTAAGGTGTTGAGTGCATTATGTGGTGTGGGTTAAGGTGTTAAGTGCATTATGTGGTGTGGGTTAATGTGTTGAGTGCATTATGTGGCGTGAGTTAAGGTGTTGAGTGCATTATGTGGCGTGAGTTAAGGTGTTGAGTGCATTATGTGGCGTGGGTTAAGGTGTCGAGTGCATTATGTGGTGTGGGTTAAGGTGTTGAGTGCATTATGTGGCGTGGGTTAAGGTGTTGAGTGCATTATGTGGTGTGGGTTAAGGTGTTGAGTGCATTATGTGGTGTGGGTTAAGGTGTTGAGTGCATTATGTGGTGTGGGTTAAGGTGTTGAGTGCATTATGTGGTGTGGGTTAAGGTGTTAAGTGCATTATGTGGTGTGGGTTAAGGTGTTGAGTGCATTATGTGGCGTGGGTTAAGGTGTTGAGTGCATTATGTGGTGTGGGTTAAGGTGTTAAGTGCATTATGTGGTGTGGGTTAAGGTGTTGAGTGCATTATGTGGCGTGGGTTAAGGTGTTGAGTGCATTATGTGGCGTGAGTTAAGGTGTTGAGTGCATTATGTGGCGTGAGTTAAGGTGTTGAGTGCATTATGTGGCGTGGGTTAAGGTGTTGAGTGCATTATGTGGCGTGGGTTAAGGTGTTGAGTGCATTATGTGGCGTGGGTTAAGGTGTTGAGTGCATTATGTGGTGTGGGTTAAGGTGTTGAGTGCATTATGTGGCGTGAGTTAAGGTGTTGAGTGCATTATGTGGTGTGGGTTAAGGTGTTGAGTGCATTATGTGGCGTGGGTTAAGGTGTTGAGTGCATTATGTGGCGTGGGTTAAGGTTTTGAGTGCATTATGTGGCGTGGGTTGAGGTGTTGAGTGCATTATGTGGCGTGGGTTAAGGTGTTGAGTGCATTATGTGGTGTGGGTTATGGTGTTGAGTGCATTATGTGGTGTGGGTTAAGGTGTTGAGTGCATTATGTGGCGTGGGTTAAGGTGTTGAGTGCATTATGTGGCGTGGGTTATGGTGTTGAGTGCATTATGTGGCGTGGGTTAAGGTGTTGAGTGCATTATGTGGTGTGGGTTAAGGTGTTGAGTGCATTATGTGGTGTGGGTTAAGGTGTTGAGTGCATTATGTGGTGTGGGTTAAGGTGTTGAGTGCATTATGTGGTGTGGGTTAAGGTGTTGAGTGCATTATGTGGTGTGGGTTAAGGTGTTGAGTGCATTATGTGGCGTGGGTTAAGGTGTTGAGTGCATTATGTGGTGTGAGTTAAGGTGTTGAGTGCATTATGTGGTGTGGGTTAAGGTGTTGAGTGCATTATGTGGTGTGGGTTAAGGTGTTGAGTGCATTATGTGGTGTGGGTTAAGGTGTTGAGTGCATTATGTGGTGTGGGTTAAGGTGTTGAGTGCATTATGTGGTGTGGGTTAAGGTGTTAAGTGCATTATGTGGTGTGGGTTAAGGTGTTGAGTGCATTATGTGGCGTGGGTTAAGGTGTTGAGTGCATTATGTGGCGTGAGTTAAGGTGTTGAGTGCATTATGTGGCGTGAGTTAAGGTGTTGAGTGCATTATGTGGCGTGGGTTAAGGTGTTGAGTGCATTATGTGGTGTGGGTTAAGGTGTTGAGTGCATTATGTGGCGTGGGTTAAGGTGTTGAGTGCATTATGTGGTGTGGGTTAAGGTGTTGAGTGCATTATGTGGTGTGGGTTAAGGTGTTGAGTGCATTATGTGGTGTGGGTTAAGGTGTTGAGTGCATTATGTGGTGTGGGTTAAGGTGTTAAGTGCATTATGTGGTGTGGGTTAAGGTGTTGAGTGCATTATGTGGCGTGGGTTAAGGTGTTGAGTGCATTATGTGGCGTGAGTTAAGGTGTTGAGTGCATTATGTGGCGTGAGTTAAGGTGTTGAGTGCATTATGTGGCGTGGGTTAAGGTGTTGAGTGCATTATGTGGCGTGGGTTAAGGTGTTGAGTGCATTATGTGGCGTGGGTTAAGGTGTTGAGTGCATTATGTGGTGTGGGTTAAGGTGTTGAGTGCATTATGTGGCGTGAGTTAAGGTGTTGAGTGCATTATGTGGTGTGGGTTAAGGTGTTGAGTGCATTATGTGGCGTGGGTTAAGGTGTTGAGTGCATTATGTGGCGTGGGTTAAGGTTTTGAGTGCATTATGTGGCGTGGGTTGAGGTGTTGAGTGCATTATGTGGCGTGGGTTAAGGTGTTGAGTGCATTATGTGGTGTGGGTTATGGTGTTGAGTGCATTATGTGGTGTGGGTTAAGGTGTTGAGTGCATTATGTGGCGTGGGTTAAGGTGTTGAGTGCATTATGTGGCGTGGGTTATGGTGTTGAGTGCATTATGTGGCGTGGGTTAAGGTGTTAAGTGCATTATGTGGTGTGGGTTAAGGTGTTGAGTGCATTATGTGGTGTGGGTTAAGGTGTTAAGTGCATTATGTGGTGTGGGTTAAGGTGTTGAGTGCATTATGTGGTGTGGGTTAAGGTGTTGAGTGCATTATGTGGTGTGAGTTAAGGTGTTGAGTGCATTATGTGGTGTGGGTTAAGGTGTTGAGTGCATTATGTGGTGTGGGTTATGGTGTTGAGTGCATTATGTGGTGTGGGTTATGGTGTTGAGTGCATTATGTGGTGTGGGTTAAGGTGTTGAGTGCATTATGTGGTGTGGGTTAAGGTGTTGAGTGCATTATGTGGTGTGAGTTAAGGTGTTGAGTGCATTATGTGGTGTGGGTTAAGGTGTTGAGTGCATTATGTGGTGTGAGTTAAGGTGTTGAGTGCATTATGTGGTGTGAGTTAAGGTGTTGAGTAAGTCGATGTCAAGACAGGCCGCCCCTCAAGGTTACCCCCCCCCCACCCTACCCAACCACCTCCGCTCTACAACCAAGTTCAAATGGCTTCTAAACTCGCCAACCAGATGTGCACAGGAAAGGGGGGGGGGAGGGGGGGCTGCTTATATACGCTCCTTTACGAATGAAATCTTAAAGCTTTTACCATCACAGGCCTACTCGGTTCTTGAAAGTTTCAAGATGGTCTACAAAGGCGTTGCCTGGTGTTCACAGGTGCGACCTGTGGTGCAGTGGTATTACCAGCGGCTCGCCAGCAATTTCAACAGGGTTCGATTGGGCACCTATCCAACTATGCTCTACACCCTATTTATTAGCCAATACTCCTTCAGCTCATCTTGAGGTTATCTTGAGATGATTTCGGGGCTTTCAGTGTCCCCGCGGCCCGGTCCTCGACCAGGCCTCCACCCCCAGGAAGCAGCCCGTGACAGCTGACTAACACCCAGGTACCTATTTTACTGCTAGGTAACAGGGGCATAGGGTGAAAGAAACTCTGCCCATTGTTTCTCGCCGGCGCCTGGGATCGAACCGAGGACCACAGGATCACAAGTCCAGTGTGCTGTCCGCTCGGCCGACCGGCTCCTGGTGTTATCATACTATGTTAACTAGATCTTCTTCACTCATGCGCCGTAGAAGTAGGCGAGAACCTGCTTGTACACTGGCTGTAAAGTCGTGTACCGTGTAAAACTAGTAAGATAAGGCTTAAGATGAACTACGGTAAAGAACAGTTCTAAGCCTGTTAACAAGAGACAGGTCGTCTTCTCCTGTACCTTATCTTTATAAGATAAAATCTTCATTGCAGGCCAATCCTAAGGATAATGAAGACATTGAATAGGTTAGGGCAGCTAAGCAGTAGATAGTCTTCGTGGTGTAGTGGTAAGACACTCTCCTGGCGTTCCCCGAGCGCTTTGTTCTGGATTCGTATCCTGGCCGGGGAGGATTTACTGGGTGCAAATCCTTAACTGTAGCCTCTGTTTAACTCAACAGTAAAATGGGTACTTGGTTGTAAAAACCATTCTTCGTGGGGATCGTATTCCAGGGACCATAAGATTAAGGACTTGCCCAAAACGCTACGCGTACTAGTGGCTATACAAGAATGTAACAACTCTTGTATATATCTCTCTCTCAAAAAAATATATATCCTACAAGTAACTCACTCCTTGTAAGACACTTGAGAAGATCCAGAAAAATGCCACAAACTGGCTCCAGAATTATGCAAAGAGAACTAACAAGACTGGGAATGAGAAGAACTAGAGAAGACATGATCACAACATACTAAATTTTATGAAGTACAAAGGAGACAAATCTAACCTGCTTCAGTCACAAAGAAATAGATTGAGAGGACACAGGTGACAGCTAAAACTGCAGCTGAGCCAGGACACACATGTAGACAAGTGTTATCTTGAGATGATTATCTCAAGATATCTTATCTTGAGATAAGATATCTTATCTCTATAAGATAGAGATAAGGTGTTATCTTAAGGTTATCTTGAGATGATTTCGGGGCTTTATTTTTTTTAGTGTCCCCGCGGCCCGGTCCTCGACCCCCAGGAAGCAGCCTGTGACAGCTGACTAACACCCAGGTACCTATTTTACTGCTAGGTAACAGCAGCATACGGTAAAAGAAACTCTGCCCATTGTTTCTCGCCGGTACCTGGGATCGAACCCAGGACCACAGGATCACAAATCCAGCGTGCTGTCCGCTCGGCCAACCGGCTCCCTCATGCTCCTCAAACTGTATGAGTGGATTTATGAAAGACTTGGATAAATACTAGTTTAGAAACATGGGCTTTTGATTACGTACACATGATCAACACAGATGAGCCAGAGGGAGTTTTTTTTAAATTTTGCCCCGAGGGGCGAGTTTATTGGGCAACGCCACTCATCCTGTGAGTGGACACACCACCATAGTGACAGTATTGGGCAGCGCCACTCATCCTGTGAGTGGACACACCGCCATAGTGACAGTATTGGGCAGCGCCACCCATCCTGTGAGTGGACACACCGCCATAGTGACAGTATTGGGCAGCGCCACCCATCCTGTGAGTGGACACACCGCCATAGTGACAGTATTGGGCAGCGCCACTCATCCTGTGAGTGGACACACCGCCATAGTGACAGTATTGGGCAGCGCCACCCATCCTGTGAGTGGACACACCGCCATAGCAGCATGTACAACACTCCCCAATAGGAAGAAAACCCGCTGGGTTGTTCATCCTGTCACGTGTACCCAGACACAGCTGGCTATAGACAAGTGCTCTCCCAGTGTACGAGTGTGTGTAAGATAACCAAGAATATGGAACTGGAGGAGGACTGAAGGTGACAAACTTCATTCAGAGCATTAAACACCGAGATGGGAAACTTTTAAAGGTCGTGAGTAGTTGCGCCAGTCCTACTGACAGCTGGGGGCGCTTAGACAGCTTACAGCTGCCCTCAAGACCAAGTTATCCTACTGTGTACGCTCACGTTATTATAAGCCTGGCCCCAGGACGGACTTATGGAACATAGCTCTGGGAACCGCCTCCTGGGATACATCACCACCTTGACACTAGACCGTAGATGATAAACAGGTAATGTTTCATCGTGTACCGGCTACTTTATTGTGCACCCCATACTCATGCGCTGTCGCTCACAAGATGAGTATGGAGTGCAAAATAAATTAGCCGCCTCCAGCGGTATACAGGTTATATATATATATATATATATATATATATATATATATATATATATATATATATATATATATATATATATATATATATATATATATATATATATATATATATATATATATATATATATAACCTAACCCGGTCCTTTAACCTAACCTAACCCGGTCCTTTAACCTAACCTAACCAATCCTGTCTTCTAACCTAACCTAACCCTGTCCTTTAACCTAACCTAACCCGGTCCTTTAACCTAACCTAACCTATCCTGTTCTCTAACCTAACCCTGTCCTTTAACCTAACCTAACCTATCCTATCCTCTAACCTAACCTGTCCTCTAAACTCATACATCTCATTTCGTATGGTCCCCCCAATGTACAAATTACAAAAGTACTATGAAAAGTAGCGGCTCACAAAAAAATCCACGTATTCTATGTATCGCTAGGTCAGGTTAGGTGGGTTGCTCGGGTTTGAACGTTTCTGGTTACATGCTATTGTTGCTTAAGATTCGCTACTTGGAACAAAAAGTTCCAAGTTCCAACGGGCTATAGTGAGCCCGTCGTGGACTTACCTGGCACAGGATCGGAGCTGAAACTTGTAACTTCTGGCTACATAGCACCCTGTCTTTTGCGTGGTGTGGCGAATCAGTAGAATCTTGAGGTTATCTTCAGATGATTTCGGGGCTTTTTAGTGTCTCCGCGGCCCGGTCCTCGACCAGGCCTCCACCCCCAGGAAGCAGCCCGTGACAGCTGACTAACACCCAGGTACCTATTTTACTGCTAGGTAACAGGGGCATAGAGTGAAAGAAACTCTGCCCATTGTTTCTCGCCGGCGCCTGGAATCGAACCCAGGACCACAGGATCACAAGTCCAGCGTGCTGTCCTCTCGGCCGACCGACTCCCGAACAGGTCAATACACACATAAGTATTACGGGGAAACAAAAATGGAGGACACGAAGCAGTGTTAGTGTACAGACCCCACCTTCAGGGAAGACCCCGGGGTCCAGGCATGAAAAATGAACTGAGAAACAGAACTGTGTTAAACATTATATAAGGGACAGAAATAACTGCTTACGGAATGAGAGAGAGAGAGAGAGAGAGAGAGAGAGAGAGAGAGAGAGAGAGAGAGAGAGAGAGAGAGAGAGAGAGAGAGAGAGAGAGAGAGAGAGAGAGAGAGAGAGAGAGAGAGAGAGAGAGAGAGATAAAGAGATATAAACACATCATAGCCTATTGTACACAAGAAAAATAGTAAAGAGGATCTTTTCAAAATTCGCAGTTCAATAATATATTTCGAGACCAGTAGGTATGCTATGTCTAAACTAGTTCATTTTAAAATTAAGGGAAAATTAAGATCTCTAAAGTAACAATTATAGAATTATACAATTATACACAAATAATGGACCTTTCCAACACCCTCCCTTCAATTTATGGAGCATTAATAACAGACCTTTGTGTTCACGAGGAAATTGGATAAACACCTCTTAAAAAAAAGGTACCTGATCAACCCACCTGTCGATAATCCCTATGATCAACATCCCCGCGGCCCGGTCTCTGACCGAGCCTGATTGGTGGTCTGGTAATCCAGGCTGTTCGACCCGGCTGCTCGCAGCCTGACGCATGACTCACACGCTTGATCAAATATCTTTTGAAGGAGTTTATCAAGTTCTGTTTTGAACACTAAGAGGTTAGCCAGTTACCTGCTTGATACCAGCTTGATATGGGGGTTCTGGGAGTTCTTCTACTCCCCAAGCCCGACCCGAGGCCAGACTTGGTTAGTGAGAGATTGGTCCACTAGTGATTTAAGAGAACGAGCGTTGAAAAGTCGTAGGCTTTTAATGTTGACAGAGGCCTGAGAGGACCTTCTGGGCCTCGTTTAAACACAAGGACCCTCCCCCTTTACCCACCCCAAAGCCGAACTAAATTAGTTGCCAACGAAGGCGACCACGGACAAGAGGCTACCCACCACAGGTGGCTCTTCCCATCAGGCAACCAACTCCCTCAATTTCTCCCCAACTGAAAGAAAATTCGTTACACACAGAAATCACAATAGCGTGATGCATCAAATGAAGTTTGATGCCATCCTGTTTGTGTCTCGGAGAGGCTGCAGGATTCAGTAAGTTTCAGTAGAACTTAGGTTTCAACTCCTTTGACCATGTCGTAGCTCAGTCGATAAAGGCAGCGTCTGGGATGATCTCGGACGTAGGTTCGAATCCTCGTCATGGAATCCTCATAAAAATTACAATGTTGAGACACGAAACCAGGCAAAATTTCGCATGAAAATAAAAAATTAAGTTATTAAAAGGCAAAATTGAAATAAGTACGAAACAATAACAGGAAAAAAACAGCCTAAAGCTGAGAAGACGAACAACAATAGAGAAGAGGAAACGACAGGCAGCGATCTGTCTCGGCTACATCCGGAGCCGGATTACCCCAATCCGGCTCACATCACACTTTAGCAAGCTTAATTATTAAAAAAAGGATGAAAGGAGTTAAGGGTGATCAGAGTAGAAGCTGGAATTGAGTAGGGCTAGGGAAGGTGAGGGAGAGGTGAGAGGGTAGGGAAGGTAAAGGAGAGGTGAGAGGGTAGGTAAGGTAAGGGAGAGGTGAGAGGATAGGGAAGGTAAGGGAGAGGTGAGAGGGTAGGGAAGGTAAGGGAGAGGTGAGAGGGTAGGGAAGGTAAGGGAGAGGTGAGAGGGTAGGGAAGGTAAGGGAGAGGTGAGAGGGTAGGGAAGGTAAGGGAGAGGTGAGAGGGTAGGGAAGGTAAGGGAGAGGTGAGAGGGTAGGGAAGGTAAGGGAGAGGTGAGAGGGTAGGGAAGGTGAGGGAGACGTGAGAGACCAATGAAGGTGAGGGAAAGGTGAGGGAAGGTGGAGGAGACGTGAGGGAGAGGCGGGCGAGGGACAGAGGCGCCACTCACCACCTGGTAGTCTACACTACCCTCAGTAAACCTTCTCTCACCAGACCTCGCCCCTCCAGGAGAGGAGAGAGAGAAGAGAGAAAAGAGAGAGAAAAGAGAGAGAAAAGAGAGAGAGAAGAGAGAGAGAGAGAGAGAGAGAGAAGAGAGAAAAGAGAGAGAAAAGAGAGAGAGAAGAGAGAGAGAGAGAGAGAGAGAGAGAGAGAGAGAGAGAGAGAGAGAGAGAGAGAGAGAGAGAGAGAGAGAGAGAGAGAGAGAGAGAGAGAGAGAGAAGAGAGAGAGAGAAGAGAGAGAGAAGAGAGAGAGAGAGAGAGAGCAAGAGCGAGAGAGAGATTGTTTAGCTAGGAGACAAAACAAGACTATAATACAGAGGGAAGGAAGGGCCCAATAAACAGACCACACCACAACAGACACTCAAGCACAACACAGCGAGAGAGTAGCACACTCCAGACACTTCACTGGCCGTGGGAAAGGGGGACTGGAGGTGGGAGAGTGAGTGGGAGGGGGAGGGGGAGACATTACCAAAGATGCCCACTACCATCCCCCACCCCCCTCTCACACCAACACCTCATAATTAGGCACAAGGGCATACAGCTGTCATTCACATCCACACGAATACACTCTTGCACTCACCCCACACACGAACTCTCACACGTTGAGAGGCGGGCCGAAAGAGCGGAGCTCAACCCCCGCAAGCACAACCAGGTGAATACAACTAGGTGAATACAACATCGTTGCCATCTCTTCAGCACGTGAAAAACAGCCGCGAAGCCACGCTGGAGGTAAATAAGATGAAAACAGTCTCCGTTTGCAGTCTCCGTGGTGTAGTGGTAAGACACTCGCCTGGCGTTCCGCGAGCGCTATGTCACGGGTTCGTATCCTGGCCGGGGAGGATTTACTGGGCCCAATTCCTTAACTGTAGCCTCTGTTTAACGCAACAGTAAAATGTGTACTTGGATGAAAAAAAAAAAACGATTCTTCGCGGCAGGGGATCGTATTCCAGGGACCATAGGATTAAGGACTTGCCCGAAACGCTACGCGTACTAGTGGCTCTACAAGAATGTAACTCTTGTATATCTCAAAACATAAGGCAGGAACTGTTTCCCATACTGTGTCTCCAGGGGGGGGGTAACTTTAGAGGCGGTGGGGGGGCGGCAGATAGGGGGAAACCCGCCCCCTTCTACTCCCTTTGCAAAGGGTAAGAGTGAGTGATGTATCTATAACCTGAGCTTGTAAAAGCCTCGTGATCACCTTCAGTGGTAAAGTTCTTAATAACACACTAGTTCCTAAACAACTATCTTCCCCTGTCAAAGTAGGAGACACACACACACATTAATGAGTGTGTGTGTGTGTGTGTGTGTGTGTGTGTGTGTGTGTGTGTGTGTGTGTGTGTGTGTGTGTGTGTGTGTGTGTGTGTGTGTGTGTGTGTGTGTGTGTGTGAGCTGGTCAGAATTGCACCTTACCTTTGTAAACACAGATTAATGACACAATCCACTAGGGCTGTGAGGTCGGGCGAACCTGCGACATTGCTCAGCCACACTAATGACACTATGTACAACACCTGACACCTGGACTCTGTTTACGAAGGACAGATGTGTATGTGTGTAGCTTAGATTAGCATGTTAATAGCACTACAACCACCTTCTGTGGTTGAGTGTTCAATAAACCACTGAACTCTTTAACAGACCTCTGAAGAAAATGTATATATGGGGGGGCCTCGTAGCCTGGTGGATAGCGCGCAGGACTCGTAATTCTGTGGCGCGGGTTCGATTCGATTCCCGCACTTGGCAGAAACAAATGGGCAAAGTTTCTTCACCCTGAATGCCAATGTTACCTAGCAGTAAATAGGTACCTGGGTGTTAGTCAGCTGTCACGGGCTGCTTCCTGGGGGTGGAGGCCTGGTCGAGGACCGGGCCGCGGGGACACTAAAGCCTCGAAATCATCTCACGATAACCTCAAGATAAGATGGTGGTTAGCATGATAATGTGTGGAAACGTTTGTGGTAGAAAATGAGAATTTTTTTGTTAAACTCCCTTTAACCCCTTCCCACTTTCTATTACCATCCCTATTAATCCCTTTGTCCTCCATCTCACCCAATCTGTCTGTCGTCTTCTTCCCTCTCTTCCTTCCCCCCAATCTTTACCCCTACCAACACTAGGCCTATACAAATGTAACCCGCATGACTGCAATAAAGATTGAACACGCCCATCCATATCTCCATTATAGCACTATTACACTGATATAATCCCCCGTCCCTCACCAATTCATCTGTTTCATTACTACTCGGCTGTAAGGCTTTCTCCATATCTCCACACCCTCCCCCTTCCGTCTATATGTTCATCACTACTACACAGGGTTAACACTCACAGGATGAATAACCCAGCGGGTTTTCTTCCTATTGGGGAGTGTTGTACATCTGCTATGGCGGTGTGTCCACTCACAGGATGAGTGGCGCTGCCCAATACTGTCACTATGGCGGTGTGTCCACTCACAGGATGAGTGGCGCTGCCCAATACTGTCACTATGGCGGTGTGTCCACTCACAGGATGAGTGGCGCTGCCCAGTAAACTCGCCCCTCGGGGCAAAACTTAAAAATAGAACTTCCGTATCTCC
Organism: Procambarus clarkii; assembly: GCF_040958095.1. Lineage (NCBI taxonomy): Eukaryota > Metazoa > Arthropoda > Malacostraca > Decapoda > Cambaridae > Procambarus > Procambarus clarkii. The sequence goes on from NC_091219.1 coordinate 18,858,170, forward strand.
AACACTGTACTATTCTCCCTCCCCCCCCTCCATATCAACATTGAAACAGGTCGATGTAACGAGACATGATAAAACTGCCGCAAGAAACATGATAAGACAAGCCTAATGTAAACAAACTGATATTTACCATATACGTTCGCGGATTGCGATCAAATCAGTTCTAACACAACGGCGTCCAGTAATGCAGTGATACTCCGACTTCATAATGGTCCAGGATGGACCGAAACGTCGCCGTTTCGTCATTATCTGATGTGTGGTTTGATCATCATATCTTCAGCCACGTTATTGTGACTGATACTAGAATTCATCTCTCATATGTCTAGTATCTACCTAGATACTAGACTGTTTATTTCATAACTGTCTAAGAAACTGCATACTCATTAACAGAAGACAAAACTAACAAAAAATGTCCAAAATAAAAAATTTAACAATAAAAGAAAAAAGGGAATAATTGGAAAATAATACACAGAGCTAAGAAATAACCCATGAGAACCATCCTTCGTGACTCCTACGACACAAGGAACTCCATACTTAAACAGAAATGCAAAGTACTAGTACCAGTAGCACAATAGCCACGTCGTAGCTCATGTTGTAGCTCAGTCGATTAAGGCAACGTCTGGGATGCTCTTCGACGCAGGTTCGAATCCTCGTCACGGCCCTTGTGGATTTGTTCAGTACACAAGATATAACCGAACGGATTCGAACGCTCAGTGTAATATGGATTTTTTTTTTCAAGATATAGGTGAGATAACAGCAATTATAGCAGAACTTTGAAAAAATATATATATGGACAGATCACATATTAAAATTGTTTAGGATGTAATAATGGTTAGTTAGAATCTCTGAATTTATAGAGAAAAAACCAACACAATCCAAGTCAACATGGATTTAGAACACAAAGATCCTGTTTTTTTCGCAAATACCCGATCGCTTTTCTGAAAATCACGGAAGCCTGGTGCAACAGCCTAGTGGGCCAAACTCTCACAAGTCAAGCCTGGCCTCGGGCCGGGCTTGGAGAGTAGAAGAACTCCCAGAACCCCATCAACCAGGTATATGTGGGCCTGCGGGCCGCTCCAAGCAACAGCCTAGTGGACCAAACTCTCACAAGTCAAGCCTGGCCTCGTGCCGGGCTTGGGGAGTAGAAGAACTCCCAGAACCCCATCAACCAGGTATATGTGGGCCTGCGGGCCGCTCCAAGCAACAGCCTAGTGGGCCAAACTCTCACAAGTCAAGCCTGGCCTCGGGCCGGACTTGGAGAGTAGAAGAACTCCCAGAACCCCATCAACCAGGTATATGTGGGCCTGCGGGCCGCTCCAAGCAACAGCCTAGTGGGCCAAACTCTCACAAGTCAAGCCTGGCCTCGGGCCGGGCTTGGAGAGTAGAAGAACTCCCAGAACCCCATCAACCAGGTATATGTGGGCCTGCGGGCCGCTCCAAGCAACAGCCTGGTGGACCAAACTCTCACAAGTCAAGCCTGGCCTCGGGCCGGGCTTGAGGAGTAGAAGAACTCCCAGAACCCCATCAACCAGGTATCAACCAGGTATCAATATAACAATATATAAATGCGTCTGATGTATACAGGGGTTTTGCAAAGGCATTCAATAATGTTAACATGAAGTAGCATAAAATAAGATACTCGAAGGTCAGGTTCAAAAAATAGCTAACTAGTAAAAATAACTAGTAAGAAAAAATGGTAATACGAAATATAGCCAGTGAAGAGTAGCGGTTCCACAGCTTTTCAAACTCTTCACCAAATAGACGAGACTTATTAGAAATGTTCCCAGAACAAAAATGGAAATTTTCAATTAGGAACTGGACAAATTCCTGCAGGAAGTGTCGATTAAGGTTGTAAATGGATATGTGGACCTGCGAAATCAACCCCATCGGCTGAAAAATAAAAACAGATTATAACCTAAAGAGGTAACTGCCCAGTCCATATCTTGACTTGCTCGACGACCGGGCCGCGGAGACGCTAAACCACGGAAACATTCCAAGATATGGTAACCACTACAATGGTAACCCCTCTCCTGCCCCGTATCTTCACCACTACCATGCATAGAAGGAACCCCGCCTATCACGTTCTTCAAACTACTAGCTATTGATATAAACACGTTCTATAACAATAACACGATGACTGAAACCGCTGTAGGTGACGTGAGATCTTTCTTTAATATAAATGTATCGCTCTGATAAGCGTTAAATCTGAAGTGGTTTATGCCTAACCAGAAGCGTTTGAGCCCAAGCATCCCACTTATGGAGCCCGCCGCGGCTGATTAGTCCGATATTACGCTGCTACTAATTCCTCCTAAGAATTGAAAATTCGACGCTAGGCTGATAGAGCCTAAACCACAGTTACAAACCCATTAAGATTTCAACTTAGATTCAACAGAGCAGAAGAAGTTGTTAAACACATGGGACAAAATCTTACTGAAGCGACCATACGAGTCATAAATACTCATACTCCGCCCAAGTAAAACAGAAACAAGCAACACTTAGTGGGCCAGCCAGAGGCTTAGGGCCCGCACAGGAATATCCTTGCAAAAAAAAAAAAAAAAAAAAAAAAAAAAAACTGTAGTATATGAAGTGTGTGGTGAGGACAACTTCTTGATAGTAGGTGCAGTTTGCATGAAGGGTTTGTCCTCCCCGATGACTGAACATGGGGACAACTTGATTAAATGAACAAATTGATTAAACGAATCCTCGTCACGGCCCTTGTGGATTTGTTCATCTGATGTATCACGTTAGTGTTGACCAGACCACACACTAGAAGGTGAAGGGACGACGACGTTTCGGTCCGTCCTGGACCATTCTCAAGTCCATTGTGACCATTACAATCGACTTGAGAATGGTCCAGGACGGACCGAAACGTCGTCGTCCCTTCACCTTCTAGTGTGTGGTCTGGTCAACATACTTTAGCCACGTTATTGTGACTCATCGTCTGCATCACGTTAGTGTGATCTCTGTGTGTAACAACTTGATTCTTATTCGGGTATTACGTATCCCGCGCACACCCAACCCATCCTCCATGATAGCACCAGGACCTACTATGGATGGATTGTACAAAATATGGGCTGTTTGGCCCAAAAGTCCATTTTGTACTAAAGGAATTGTGAAAGGCATTATAAAACTGTAAGACTAACCATAAACCTAACCTGCATACGTTTGCATATGCAATCCTAGGCCTAACATAAGAAATCTTAGGCCTAATTTAGTAAATATGTACAATACCAGGCGTAGACCAATTTAAATTTGGTTGTTGCCATTTTTCATTGGACACTATTAATTAAATGTATAGTAGAAAACGTGGACTGTTTTATGCGTCTATATTTTGTCCATTTAATTTATAGTAGTTAAAGGAACGGTAATTGTTGGATGACAGGTTATGTCCCCACAGCGAACACCAGGGGCTAGATTCACGAAGCAGTTACGCAAGCACTTACGAACGTGTTCATATTTCCTCAATCTTTGACGGCTTTGGTTACATTTATTAAACAGTTTACAAGCATGAAAACTTCCCATTCAACTGTTGTTATTGTTATAAACAGCCTCCTGGTGCTTCGGCGCTCATTAACTGTTTAATAATTGTAAAGAAAGCCGCCAAAGATTGAGAAAAGATGTACAGGTTCGTAAGTACTTGCGTAACTGTTTCGTGAATCTGGCCCCAGCACACTAAGACCTTGACAAGACCCCTTCAACCACGGACGGATCCCTGCATGAGGTCACGCGCACACACGACGGGGACCGTGGCTGAATGGACAGCGCTTGGGACTCGTAATCCCAGGGTCCGGGTTCGATCCCGGCAGCCGGCGGAAACAGATGGGCAAAGTTTCTTTCGCCCTGATGCCCCTGTTACCTAGCAGTAAATAGGTACCTGGGAGTTAAACAGCTGCTTCCTGGGTGTGTGTGTGTGTGTGTGAAAAAAATAGTTAGTAGTTAGTAACTGTTGATTGATCGACAGTTGATGGGCAGGACCAGAAGGCAAAGCTCAACCCCCGCAAGTACAATTAGGTGAGTACACAGGAACGGCCAAACACCCGACCCCTTGTTAGTGGATCACCATGGCTTGCTAACCGTAATCAAGATGCTATTTGTAAATGGACATGTTTAGACCAATTAAGAATGTCTTAATTCGAACACTATTATGAATATTTTTAAACCAAAAGTAGACACCCCTTCCGAACAAATCCACAAGGGCCATGACAAGGATTCGAACCTGCATCCGAGAGCATCCCATACGCTGCCCTAATCAACTGAGCTACGACATGGTCAAAAGAGTTGAAACCGAAGTTTCACTCCCTTCCTTTTGGTTTCATAAGCTATATTTTTAAATACGGGACGTACAAAGGTAGACAGAGTAGGCTAAGATGAGGGTAGTTGTGGTGGGCATGAGGGTGTGGTACTTAGGCCTAAACTAGCTTGGTTGTCTATACGGAGAGAAAGTTCCAGCTCTACAACTCCACCTCATATAACATCTAATTAGCTACTGTACCTACCTTGAGGTGCTTCCGGGGCTTAGTGTCCCCGCGGCCCGGTCGTCGACCAGGCCTCCTGATACATTTACCTGGTACATTTACACCTCACAACATTCCAGTACTCTTTCAAACTTGATATTTAACCTGTGACAGGTGGATTCTCCCTTTACGGGCTATTCATGCCCGTGCCACCTTTTGGGTGGCTTAATCTTCATCAATCAATCGATTCTCCCACCTTTACGGGCCATTCATGCCCATGAATGGGCATGAATGGGCTCTTGGGCTGCTAAAACTTCACCAATCTATTCTTCGACCACCTCTGGTCCATGCTCATCCATTTGTTTACCACTCACTGCATTACGTTCAGGTTCAAGTATGTTTATTGAGACAAGAAAGAAATACATCTCAAAGTGATAGAGTAGCTTAGGCTACTCATAGACTTGAGTAGCCTAAAGCTACTTATAGACAATCGACTTGAGAATGGTCCAGGACGGACCGAAACGTCGTCGTCCCTTCACCTTCTACTGTGTGGTCTGGTCAACTAAGCTCTTATATTTTGGTATACCCGTCCTGAAAATAAACAGTCTAGGCTGTTTTCTACCCTTAGGTAGAAAACCTAAGGTTTTACTTCTGGTCTAGACTGTTACATTTTACTGTCGTATCTGTTTTCAAAGTCCATCTGTCCCCACCGCCCTTGTTATGTTATTTCTCACATGTAAGACTGTCTCTATCCACTTCATCTATTTTCCTAGTATCTTGTACGTCATGATCATATTGCCTCTTGTCCATCTCTTTTCCAAGTAAATATATAAACACAAAATAAAACACGAAACAATGGATATAACTGGATAAGTTTAGTCAGAGACAACCTGGTTAGATACTGATTTGGAAATGGGGCTGTTGGTTTATGGAACACAGCACGAGCCGGTCGGCCGAGCGGACAGCACGCTGGGCACGTGATCCTGTGGTCCCGGATTCGATCCCGGGCGCCGGCGAGAAACAATGGGCAGAGTTTCTTTCACCCTATGCCCCTGTTACCTAGCAGTAAAATAGGTACCTGGGAGTTAGTTAGCTGTCATGGGCTGCTTCCTGGGGGTGGAGGCCTGGTCGAGGACCGGGCCGCGGGGACACTAAAGCCCCGAAATCATCTCAAGATATCTCAAGCACATGTTAACATAATAGACATATGAACCCTAGGAGTGTTTGAAGCATAGGTTTGGTTAGACCAACCTATCATCAAGCCGAGTCCATTCCATCCAGCGGTCGACCCCAAAGACGCATTCATCAACTTGCTGTTCATTCAAAATATGAATTATCTCAAATATAAATTAATATTATTATATATATTAGCATATTGTGCATATTTAGGCATTAGTTAGGTTAGGTAAGGTGTTTAGGTTTTGCTCGCAACCCGTTCTCGACTCAAGTCCATTCCATCCAGCGGTCGACCCCACAGACGCATTCATAAATTTGTACATGTTGTTCATTCAAAACGGTAATTTTCTCAGATATAAATAAATATTATAATATATTAGCATATTGTGCATATATAGGCATAGGTTATGTTAGGTGCTTAGGTTCTGTTGGCGATTATTTGTATTTGTAGTACGTGGGTGAAGCATTTACAGCGTTGTGATTCGAAGAAAATTCGTCAGTGAAGCACTTGTTCCAGAAGTGTTCGAACGAAATCAGTTGTGAGTCGTGTGTAAATCGTTTTTCATTCATAAACAGGGGGTTTGGTGGATGCATGGAATCACTTTTAAGGTCTTTTTTATGACGGGCTGCACCATAGCCCGTGCTACTTGAAACTTTTTGTTCGGAATAGCTGAATCTTAAACAACAACAACAGTGCGAAAGATCAAAGAAAACGTCTGTGGCATGTTTGGTAATGGCGCGGAGACGCTGGATTTAATCGCTTTAATTGGTCGGCGGCGAATGTTGAATGGAAGGAAGAAGAGAGAGGATACACAGAGAATGAAAAAGAGAAGGGAAAGCGAGAGAGTGGAAAGGGGACGGGCGAGGAGGAAAAAGGAAGTGAAGGGGAGGAGGGAGTTGATATAGTAGGGGGAAAGAGGAAGTGAAAATGTGAGAGGAAATATGAAGTGTGAATGAGAAAATCATGGGTAGGGAAAGGGACGGAGAGAAAGTGTGAGGACAAAGATAGGGGGAGAGGGACAGAGATAGAGGAAATAACGAGGAGAGAGTCAAAAGATTGATGTAACACTCTTGAGGAAAGTCCTAAGGTCAGATTTTTCTTGTAGGTGCCTGATCCATTAAGCTATTATGCCTACAGAGTGCAACAACTTGACTGATCCGGCTTAGGCTGTGGAAACCTGTCGAGTTCCATCCTAAAGACTATCTTTACTTCAATTTTTTTTGTATTTATTTACTAGCAAGAAAGCTCGTAGGCCTACTCTTGTGTTCCAAAGTCGACACAATGATCTACGTCTTATTATTAGGCTATGACATCCCCTGCCTTTAACTGGATTCATAATAAACCTACCAGGTCTTAAGAACATAAGAACAAAGGTAACTGCAGAAGGCCTATTGGCCCATACGAGGCAGCTCCTATTTATAACCACCCAATCCCACTCATATACATGTCCAACCCGCGCTTGAAACAATCGAGGGACCCCCACCTCCACCACGTTACGCGGTAATTGGTTCCACAAATCAACAACCCTGTTACTGTCTTACTCCCAATAAGTGTCTTTTTAAGTGTGCACTTTTGGAACTTGACCTAAAAGTATGATCTATGTCTTGATCATATCTCATTTACGTTGCTATACTTCAGCAGTGATACCACACTTTCCACGTAAGTAGTAGTCCAGCCTATCCTCTTCTTGTCTCGAGGCAAAATTTGCAGTTTTGATTAGCTAAATGTTTAAATTAGTAATATCACGCCGCTGCTGCCATCTGTGTAAATCGTTATATTATTAATAGTATTATTATTATTTTTATTAGCAGGTGGGTTATCATGTCTCCCCTTACTCTTCTGTCTTCCAGGGACGTAAGGTTAAGCTCCCGTAGCCTTTCCTCGTATCTCATACCTCTTAGTTCTGGGACTAGTCAGGTGGCATCTCTGAATCTTCTCTAACATTGTCTTGTGTTTAATTAGATACGGACTCTAGGCTGGAGCTGCATACTCCAGGATTGGTTTGACTTAAGTGGTATACAAGGTTCTGAATGATTTTGTGTGTGTGTGCATGTGTATGTATGCGCACGTGTGTGTATGTGCACATGTGTTTGCAACAAATTTGTATCGTATTCTGTATAATAAACAAAACATTTATAAAACGACAGGTGACTTAAGCAGTTTACTGCCAATAAAAAGGCAGAGCAAGTCAGTCCAACCTACATCCGAGCAGTTCACTCGAGGACTCATTCGGTCTCTCATTGTTGACCCTTGACCTTTGCTAGTTATGTTACCTCGTCATGACGAATGCCATGATGGGTCTTGGCATCTGGGAGGGCAGGAGAGTAGGAGAGATTGTAACCATTTTAAATAAGGATTATTCCTAATGGAAAAAGATAATAATGTCATTAGGCAGATCAGTTTCTAGGAACGGGCTTCAGATGAGTTGATGTAGAATAACAGCTCTTAGCTTGCAGTTTCATAAGGAACATCCGTATCATTCGTAATGATACGGATGATCATTCGTAATGATTATATCATTAGTAATGATTATAGCTAAGAGAGGTCAAGGGGTAACAAAACAAAAAAGTGGGGCCCTAAGGTGTGTATGGGAGTGCTGCTATAAAAATTGTATATGGTTTCCCCGTTGTTGGGAATAGGAAGTCTGTTAGGCTTGTCGCGGCCCTTCTGTTCAAGGACGAGGCTTCTTGCCTGGTAACCCCATCAGTTATTAGCCAGACTCAAAGGTATTTAACCGATTAAGTGATGCGCACATCATCCATTACGCCATGTGGTTTGTCTAAATGTACATTTGCCAATGTTACCCCCAAGTTTCACAAGGTACCTGTAAACAAAGCTTGCATCACCATTCTTACGCATATCATACACTCCCAGCAGATTCGACCCATTGTCCATACTGCTACTGGTTGATACCTGGTTGATGTGGTTCTGGGAGTTGTTCTACTCCCCAAGCTCGGCCCAAGGCCAGGCTTGACTTGTGAGAGTTTAGTCCACTAGGCAGTTGCTTGGAGCGGCCCGCAGGCCCGGTTGGTCCGGCACTCCTTGGAGGAATAAATCTAGTTTCCTCTTGAAGATGTCCACGCTACTGTCCCCAAAACCAGAGGGCTATGGTAATTGTTTTCAAGTACAGTATAGTAGTAATAAAAACAGAAAAAAATAGTATTAGATGGTATGATTTTGTGCATATTTAGGCCTAGGCCCATATTGTCAGGTGGTGTGCTCCACTGGCATATTATTTGCGGTATATTTCGAGTAGCTACGGTGGTGAAACGTTGTGAAAAGTTGGCTTCGAACAGGCTACAAGATCTTGTTGAAGTTCACGGTGTACTGCTGCTCTCAGATTGCTCATTGACAGGCTAAACGTGAGTGAGGCACATCACTTCGGAGGTTGTTTTCTCAAGGTATCAGCTAGGAATACATACTTCACTATTTGGAGTGTTTACAGGTTAAAATTAAAACTATTCTAGGCCTAAAATCGTGTAGTCCATATGAACCAAGGCTTCGAACTTAACCTGGAGTTTTACGATGCTCTTACAGAATCATGGGATATACCCATTTATTTCAGGGGATCGATTTCTCACCCAGTTGTGCTTGCGAGGGTTGAGCTTCGGCTCTTTGGCCCCGTCTCTCAATAGTCAAACAACTGGTGTATGATTGACTATTGCCCTGAACCTATTTGCCACTATCATATTTAGATTTCAAACTGTGTATGGAGTCAGCCTCCACCACATCACTGTCTAATGCATTCCATTTAACTACCCTGACACTTAAAAAAAAAATCTTTCTAAAATCTCTGAGACTTTTGTAGATGGTGATCATGTCTCCCCTTACTCTTCTGTCTTCCAGAGACGTGAGGTTTAGTTCCCGTGTCTTTTTTCGTAACTCGTACCTCTCAGTTCTGGGACTAATCTGGTGGAAAACCAACCCATTTAACTTTGTCTTGTGTTTAACTAGGTATAGACTCCAAACTGGAGCTGCATACTCCAGGATTGGTCTGACTTAAGTGGTATACAAGGATCTGAATGATTCCTTACATAACTTTCTAAAGGCAGTTCATATGCTGGCCAATCTAGCATATGCCGCTGATGCTATCCTTTTGATGTGGCCTTCTGGGGACAGGTTTGGTGTAATATTAACTATCAGATCTTTCTCTCTACTTGACTCTTGCAGGATTTCACCTTTTCACCTGAGATTCACACAAATGTTCTCTAATTGTGATTATGGCACCCCAACTTTTCATCGAATTAATGTAACACTTTATACCATACCTCTCAATACAGTATGTTGTAACCTATGTATTGTCCATGTGTGTATCATGGAACACACACAAATCATAATAAAGTGATGCATCAAATGAACAAACGGCAGCGTCTGGGATGCTCTTGGACGCAGGTTCGAATCCTCGTCACGGCCCTTGTGGATTTGTTTATATTATGGAATCTTTTGTCTCCGTTTCAACAGGTACCAACTGAGTATTATGAGGCGACCCCAGTAGTGTTCAATGCGGGCAGTGAAGGTTCGCTGTATATTTTCTACCTTGGATATCTCGCCTGCCTTGAAGAGAGACGTGACCATTGAACAATATTCCATACAAGATAGCACCAGTGGACTCTTACCTTCGAAAAATCAACACAAAATCCTACTTTTCACAAGCATTTCCTACCTCCGCAACTCCTTCCAAGGTCAATCTTTTGTTGTGGCTGGATTAGGCTAATTAGACTAGATTTGTATAGCCAAAAATGCTGTAGGCTATGTATGCTCATGACAGCATTGTTGGTCGCATGTATTCTCAAGAAATCTAACTAGTTTCAATAATTTCTGTTCGTTTAGCATGTCTTATAACTCATAAAAGACTACTCGCGATTACTTTTCTTGTTCTACACATGTGGTACGTTATCGGCAGACGACCTACAACGTTTCTCTTTATTGCTTCAATAAAGAGAATAAAGAGAGGTGCCAAATGGTTCCAAACTGATTTGGAACCAGTTCGAATCTTGCTAACGTGTAAACAACAACGCTTTTATCTGAATATTAGTTTCATCTAAATACGTGTTTCACATGGCCTGTGTATCGAACGAAAATACTGTAATGTTTTTCTGAGGTAATCACGAGAGTTGAATAACTGAAAACAAGAGCTATCGGGGATCGAACCTCGACTCTGCAAGAAGTGAGGCCGTAGCTTGCAATCTTCGGCCTGTATAACTTGCAGTTGCTTACAAAATTTATTTATTACAAGCCCACTAAAAATATGTATTCACTTGTATAATAAAATTTCCAATGAAAAGTTGTATGACAAATTATAACAAAGTTTGCTCATTTCTTTCTTGCTATTAGCCAGTTGACCCGAAGTTGATATCAGTGGTAATCTTCTCTAAAAAGTTCCTGTAGAAATTACTTACCTTCTTCAATTTCACAATGTCTTGATTTTATTCCTTCATTATATTTCTCAGTCATTTATGAACAAATCACAAGACAAGTTGCTTAATGAGTTGTGTAAATTCACGTCATATAATCCTTTCACCCGTAAACTTCAATACATTCAACTGTTGACAAATTTTCATAAGACAGTTTAATCCGTTAACATTTACCGGTAGTGAGAACGTAACGACCTAAAACATGTCTTTACCTCACACAATCACCTTCAACCGGGTAATTAAGACTTATCACTTAGTTTTGAACATCTTGCACGTCGTAACATAGATCAATTAACCCGCAGTTGTATAATAATGGCAACAAATGGGAGTGGTAATGGTGAATGGAAGGGAACTATCAGGGAGGAAAGTGCCAAGTCATTACGACTATATAGCACTGGGAAGGGGTCAGGATAAGGGTTTGGGATGGGTCGGGTAATGGTGAATGGAAGGGAACTATCAGGGAGGAAAGAGCCAAGTCATTACGACTATATAGCACTGGGAAGGGGTCAGGATAAGGGTTTGGGATGGGACGGGTAATGGTGAATGGAAGGGAACTATCAGGGAGGAAAGAGCCAAGTCATTACGACTATATAGCACTGGGAAGGGGTCAGGATAAGGGTTTGGGATGGGTCGGGTAATGGTGAATGGAAGGGAACTATCAGGGAGGAAAGAGCCAAGTCATTACGACTATATAGCACTGGGAAGGGGTCAGGATAAGGGTTTGGGATGGGACGGGTAATGGTGAATGGAAGGGAACTATCAGGGAGGAAAGTGCCAAGTCATTACGACTATATAGCACTGGGAAGGGGTCAGGATAAGGGTTTGGGATGGGACGGGTAATGGTGAATGGAAGGGAACTATCAGGGAGGAAAGTGCCAAGTCATTACGACTATATAGCACTGGGAAGGGGTCAGGATAAGGGTTTGGGATGGGACGGGTAATGGTGAAGATGAAGACAAGGGTGAAGACGGGCATTAACTCACCAAGGGTCCCTTCTTCGTGACTCCTTCTCCCCCTCCCTTGCGCAGCCTGAGCCTGAAGGTGGTGGTGTCCATCCTGCTCTGTCTGCCGCCGTCACTCCTCCTGACGGTGGCGGGGGAGGCGGCGGCCACGCCACAGTGGCCCCTGCCACTCCCTACCCCGACACTCCCTACCCCGTCACTGCTGGCATCCTTGGCTGTAACACCCGAGGTAAGCGTGTTATTATCATTATACGCACTGCTACCCTGGCCTGAACTACCGCTCGCCTGACCATTTCTCCCGCTGGTCTGATCACTGGCACTGGCACCGCTAGACGGGCTGACACTTTTGGCACTGTTAGCAGTTGTTGTAGTGCAAGGGGGCGCGCTGGGCCTGCCTCCGTTACACGGTCCTGGGGCCAGGGGGTCGCGCGCCGCCACCACACTACCATCACGTTTCGCGCCGTATGCACTGTTATCTCCTACATTACCGGTCTCTACACACGGAGACCGTGAAGTAGCGTGAGTCTGCACTGAGAAGCTATTGGCCAGCCGCGAGGTTGCGGCGTGGGCCGACATAACGTGACATAGGGACCCTCTCTCTCTGGCGGCTCTCACCCAACTGAGGTCCAGGGTTCGGGCCCCTCACGCCGCGCCACGCTGCCACTCTTACCACTTCACCCACCATCTCTACTCTAAACTCTACCACCACTTCCCTCCTACACTCTACCCTCCGACGCTAATCCCCCAGCACACTTATTTAGAGGTTGTGGAGGTGAGGTGTAGGCCTAGGGAGAGGTGGGGGAGCGGGCGGGGGCGAGGGTGGGGGTGTTGCTGCCATACGGCCGACAACGGAACTCATCCTGGTGGTGGATGGCGGGCCCCCTCACACCGTTGCCACGTTTCTACTACAAAACGCACCATTTATCCCCCCCCCCCCCCCCGGGGCAACATGGCACTGTGCCAGCGGGTAATCACAAATTATTACGGCGGGATCATCGCCTGAGGGCACTCTACCGGCGGCTTATATGTCTCTCTCCCTCTGTAGCGTGCTCTGGACCACTCAAGGGGCCTCTTTGTTTGGCTGTGTAGTGCCCATCACGTGCTGCTGACAAGCGTTGTATCACGTGGGGGGGAGAGGAGAGGTTTGGGAATGTCTGCAATCTATCTCTGCTTGCATGCCGGTTGCATGCTTACGCCACCCCATCATTTGATGAGAAACTGCGTCAAAACACAAATCTATCATAAACGTGAAACAAGAGAATTTATTCCCAATATTGTGTATGGATATTATTCGTTATCGTAAATAAAGTTTTTATTTTCGTATTGTCCAAACTGTAAAAAATACAACAGTTAGAACCTGTGTCTCTAGATTTATTTATTTATTTATTTATATACAAGAAGGGTTAACAGAGAACATAGAATATGATTTAGTTATTAACATTAAAGGCTAACTATATTGTTCGGGGTACATTATGCTTACACCACTTATTATGTTTCACTTAATTAGCGCAAATTAAATAAGCGCATCCAGCAGTAAGTTACCATACATAAAAGAAGCCACTGAAGACTACATCTAAATGCTTACACCGAAATACAGTAAGATCCCTGGCCTCGCAAATTCGAATCCTGGATCATAGAGTTCATTGTGATTTACAATTTTGGGACCATGCAAGCTTCGTTTCATATACAGTATATATTATATATATATATATATATATATATATATATATATATATATATATATATATATATATATATATATATATATGTCGTACCTAGTAGCCAGAACTCACTTCTCAGCCTACTATGCAAGGCCCGATTTGCCTAATAAGCCAAGTTTTCATGAATTAATTGTTTTTCGACTACCTAACCTACCTAACCTAACCTAACCTAACTTTTTCGGCTACCTAACCAAACCTAACCTATAAAGATAGGTTAGGTTAGGTTAGGTAGGGTTGGTTAGGTTCGGTCATATATCTACGTTAATTTTAACTCCAATAAAAAAAAGTGACCTCATACATAATGAAATGGGTAGCTTTATCATTTCATAAGAAAAAAATTAGAAAAAATATATTAATTCAGGAAAACTTGGCTTATTAGGCAAATCGGGCCTTGAATAGTAGGCCAAAAAGTGAGTTCTGGCTACTAGGTACGACATATATATATATATATATATATACATATATAGGGTACCCCACCTCTGGTACAATTGTAGGGACCTATAGTCTCATTCTCACCGAACACTTTAATAGTCATACATGGAATCAGGAGAGAACGTGAAATATAAGGCTGATCTATTAGGCTACACTAGCAAAATCCAGGTACAGCACAAAAATATCATCCAGTATTCCTAAGTGTATGAAGTAATTACAAAGCTCAAAGTACCTCATACCATTTGGTCTGAAGTCACAGATAACAGGGCAATCACAGATATAGTGTTGGAGGGTATGTCCCAGCCTTGTTCACATAGTTTACAATTAGAATGTTCACCACTGGATCTCTCTGTCTCTGTATCTCTCTTATAAAAATAATATGTTTTCCATTGGCATGTGCTCATAGGCTCGTAGGCTCCTCTCACCAGTCTGCCGGTGAGAGGAGCCTAGCAGTGTGAAATATCCAAAAATTACTTTTCCTTTGGCTTTGAGAAAGAGGCGAGGCTTGAGAAAGTCTTAGAAGCTGTGGGAGGACCACCTGTTTTATGCTACTCTGTGTAAAGTATGGTGATTAAATTACTTGTTAATTTTCCAGAGATTAGTGCAGAATTTCTCAAATTATTATAAGAAAAACACTTGTCTTGTATGTGACCACGACACGCTGTTACCTCTTGAATTATGGTGAACCTGACCAACCTATGCCCGTCCCGTACCACAGACCACTTCCCCTGCAAAGTTGGGTGCGGTTATCCTGACCCCAAACGTCTGGCCTCCAATCTCAGACAGACAGACATTCTCTCTTATATTTATAGATTAGTTAACATTTAACGTTAAATATCTGAAGATTTTACATTATCAAAAAGTCCCTTAGTACTACTGTAAACAGACATGATATTCAGGCTGAGAACACCATGTTGTTGACGATATCCACAATATAAACTCTAATCTGGTCAATATAAACTACAAATCTGGTCTACAAAAATACAAACTCTAATCAGGTCAATATGAACTCTAATCTGGCTGATTTCCCCCCCATTGTCCATTGGTGATGGACTTCAGGCCAATCAATCTCTGAAATTCTATAAAGGCCAACACTAGAGCTCACTGACCCACCAACAAGTATACTTTCATCCACTCAACTCTGAGTATACACACCGAGAGACGGTTTACACTTCGATTTATATCCCATATTCTGAATATATATACAATTCAAATCATGTTCCATGTAATAATAATATAGCTATATATTTTACTTGTACAAATATTACATAGGTTCTGATTGTCATGTTTACATAACAGGTGTTTATATTTGTTATAAAGTCACTAATGAGGCGCAGGGAAGGATGAGTGATCGCTGGTGTAGTCATGGCCTTCAATAAGGTAGACAGAATGCAGCTGCTGATGGATGACCTTACTATATAATAGCCGTCGTCTGGTTATGTACGAGGTTGAGCCAGGGAAAGAACCTTGAGAACACTTAGAATGTCTTAAGCGTAAGGTCACTAATATCTCTACGGGATTGAAGGATTTTATAAAAAGCCAAGTTCACTTACGTAAAATTATTCAAGGCCAAAGATGAGACGCCACGGTCGATCGCTAAGCTGTCCACAAGCCGAAGACACGAACTGAAGGAGAGTTACATGCTCGGTATCTTTGCAAATCTATGCATTTTATAGAGCTGTGTAGCGGGCGGAAGTTTATGCAGACGGCTGTCCACTGTCATCGTAGAGTAGAACACCACTCTGAGAAAGTCTACCTCATTACTCATGACCAAGGTTATTGTGTTCATTCTCACATCAGTTCCGGTGTTACATCATGTCCCCCCCCCCCAACAGATCATCTTCGTTTGTTTTACCTGCAGAAAATGTAAAGTCTTGTGTCCGAGGCTGATATATGGTTACAAGGTATTGAAACAATCTCTGGGGCAGCTGGCATCTCCTATCTTGTAAAAAATAGAATCTAGAGTGCAGCCATTTAACTGTGTTAGAAAATTGTTGAATTGAACATTCCCTCTTACCACACTGACGCCAAATAACTCGCCTTCGGACCGTTTAATTTAAAACTTCTCTGAGAGCAGTCTTGAGGATAATTATAGAGGTACACAGCTGCGCCACATAAATGAGTACATGTAGTTGTGGAGGACAACCACGTTACTGACCACCAGTCGTTGAGTGACTGTTGCCATACACTAGAGAGGTCCACAGAAGCCAGGTTGCAGGATGGTGCTGCAACATGATAGCATACAATAGCATATTGTATGCTATCAATAGCATATTGTAGCATATTGTATGATAGCATACGGATAGCAACATGTGCTGTTGCCTCCTGGGAAATAATATTCTCCGTAGTCTTTGGCCCTCCTATCTTGTGCCCAACTACTTGAGCTGGACGGTAGAGCGACGGTCTCGCTTCATGCAGATCGACGTTCAATCCCCGATCGTCCAAGTGGTTGGGCACCATTCCTTCCCACCGTCCCATCCCAAATCCTTATCCTGACCCCTTCCAAGGGCTATATAGTCGTAATGGCTTGACGCTCTCCCCCACATTCAGCACCGCTCCTGTGCCAGGTAAGTTACGGGCTCACCATAGCCCGTGCTACTTGGAACTTGTTCCAAGTAGCTGAATCTATAACAACAACAACAACGCTTTCCCGCACACTGCACCGCTCCTGTGCCAGGTAAGTCCACTACGGGCTCACCATAGCCCGTGCTACTTGGAACTTGTTCCGATTAGCTGAATCTATAACAACAACAACTTGACGCTTTCCCCTGATAATCCCCATTATTATCTTGTGGAATGAAACTACGGAAGCTTTCTTTCACATGCCACAGAAATGAACCTTTACCTCCTGACATGAATCAAAGTAATGTCAACTGGTTCGCACATCCTTTCAGCAGCCTAAGACTGATATTTTCACGCACCTCCGTCTTTCCTGCCAGAGTATTTAAGGGATTGATGGGATTTTGATGGAAAAGGGATTGATGGATTGATGGAAAAGGGATTTTTTTTATCACCATCATATTGGACAGTGAGTTATGTAAGTAATATTTCCAAATTTACAACTTGAATATTGACTCAAACCCGCAGGCCAACTGCGGGTCCTGTCCGCCATACCTTCCTTGAGGTTACCTTGAGGTGATTCCGGGGCTCAGCGACCCCACGGCCCGGTCGTCGATCAGGCCTCTTCGTTGCTGAACTGATCAACCAGGCTGTTGGACGCGGCTGCTCGCAGCCTGACGTATGAGTCACAGCCTGGTTAATCAGGTATCCTTTGGAGATGTTTGTCAAGTTCTCTCTTGAACACTGAGGGGTCGGCCAGTTATGCCCCTTATGTGTAGTGGAAGCGTGTTGAACAGTCTCGGGCCGTGTCCAACTATTGCTTATTAGAACACGTCCATCTTGTCGACTTAATGATGGAATTGGGTCCCCCGTTGAGCATCCTTGTCGGTCTTTAACCCGAACCACAAGTCTGACGCCCACTCTTCCGGATGCTAGTTTGCTTAATGCGCTAGTTTACCACATGGGAGATGGCAGCGCGGTTTACTTCCCTTTGTACTTACTTAGTTGTACTTGCGAGGGTTGAGCTCTGGCTCTTTGGTCTCGCCTCTCAACGGTGTACAAGTTCCTGAGCCTACTGGCCTCTATCATATCTACACCTGAAGCTGCGTATGGAGTCAGCCTCCACCACATCACTGCCTAATGCATTCCATTTGTCAACTACTTTTTGTGTTGTTAAGAGCATGTACACCGGGTTGTGGAAGGTTCTCGTATGCGTAATTAGACGTTATTTGTATTTTTATTTCGGAGTTTATTTAATAAGAAGTGCTTCCCGCCAGGGTTAGGCTATAAGGCTGAGGTCAGCGTCAGGCGCCGACGAGATCCTCTTTTTTAATGTAAGTAATTATATTGTTCTTAACACCATCTGCAGTATAATCATATCAAAAATTTACAATGCGCATGAATTTTGTTATTCACTTTACAGATTATGATGTAAGCCGAGATCAAATATAACTGAAAGATGACTTGAGATGTTGCCAACGTAAACATGAAACAAACGTTTGGATTGCAGGCGATGAGTCACAATAACGTGGCTAAAGTATGTTGACCAGACCACACACTAGAAGGTGAAGGGACGACAACGTTTCGGTCCGTCCTGGACCAGGAAACGCTTGAGAATGGTCCAGGACGGACCGAAACGTCGTCGTCCCTTCACCTTCTAGTGTGTGGTCTGGTCAACTAACCGTTTGGATTAAAACTGGTAAGGAAATGTTGAACATATTTAATAACAAAATACTGTCTATAGGAAGAGGTAATGTTAAAAAATATATATAAATAAGAAAAGCCAAGCTAGTGAGCAGATATATAAATTGACAAAACAGAAGCACACAAAAAACATTTAGTGAAATGATGGAACTGACACAGAAAACGCATGGGGGGAATACAGTATAAAAAATTGTAAAATTGCATTGTAAAAAAAACTAACATCAAAATAAATAATAATAACTAACACACTTTGTAGGTATTTAGTTCACACTGCTCCTCTTGCTTCTAATGCCGCTGGTGTCTACTCTATTTCCTGTTTGTCTTGTCCTCTCCAATACTTTGGTGAAACTGGCCGTACACTTAATGACAGACTTAAAGAACACAAGAGAAGTGTTAAGTCTGCAGACACAAACAATGCTCTCTTCTGTCATGTTAGGTTTCTAATCATCCTATTGATTGGTCTTCCTCCAAAATAATCTTTCCTGCCTCTACTCTACACAGACGCTGTCTTGTTGAATCGGTTCTGATACACAATGTACCCAACATGAACTAGAGTCTTGGCTTTGCTGCTGTGGACTCTTCCTTTTCACAGTATATACTCAAATGTTCTAAACTTTCTAACGTGACCTAACATAAGCTTACCCTTCCATTTATCTTTCTTCTTTCTCTTGTTTATTCCTATTACTATCCCCTTTATTACACCTTACCTTTCGCCTTGCTTTTTCTTCCTCTAAGATTTCTTTCTCACCTCTCTCTTGCCTATTGCCTTCGCCTCCTTCCCTCAGCCGAGGTCACGACCTCTCCGCAGGGTCCAGTCGCACTTCCACAGATCTCCAGTATCAGCTCTTGATACTGGTAATGGCTCAAAAGGGCCACCACTTACGGGCTATTCATACCCATGCCACCTTTTGGGTGGCTTAATCTTCATCACTCAATCAATCTTTCCTCAGCCGAGATGATAGTAGGTGTAGTGACTACTATTTCAAAGATAGCAGAGATCCATGTCGTGTTCTCTAGGGCTCCTGTATACATTGAAGATGGACAGCATTGAGTTCCTCATAGTGAGATTAACTCCCATAATTTCGACGTTCTCTACACAGTTCGGCAGGTCTGTGATTTCCGTGGCATTGATATGATTTCTGACTAGAATTGAAATCACACACAGAAATCACAATAGTGTGATGCATCAAATGAACAAATCCACAAGGGCCGTGACGAGGATTCGAACCTACGTCCGAGAGCATCCCAGACGCTGCCTTAATCGACTGAACATGGAATGACATGGAAAAGAATTCCATCCAGAAATTCTACTGAATTTACTTAGATCCTGCAGCCTCTCCGAGAATACAAACCAGGAAAATTCTTTTCCACGTCGTAGCTCAGAAGCATCTGCGCGGCATAAAAGTAGCAGATGTCACATCAGATCACTATCTAAGAGTTGTTATTTGGTACACGAGCACATGGAAGTACCAACATATTAATGGCCCATCAGCATAGAGCTTACAATACAAAACCCTGAATAAAGAATTTATAAGGAATATGTTACTACATTTATAAAAGTTATAGAACTAAACATTATGTTCTTGTAACTTCATGTACTGTATATATCCAACATGAAAAAATGGCAAGCCTCACGTGGGAGCTGCGAGAGTTGACAACAGCGCTTCCTGTAATTCAATTTATTTTACTCCTGCAGGCGCAACATCTTCAGAGTCTCTTCACAGCTGCTCCCCATCGACACCTGCTCCAGGTTAATTACAATATTATTCACAGTTCTTGTTCCAATGGTAACCAAGGTAAGGGGGTGGGGTGGGGGGTCAGACGTGTCCAGCGCGTCTCAACTCTCGATCCTGCCTATGTAAATATACTCTACATCTGTCGGTCTAATTAACCGGGAAAGTACTGTGTTGGTCCTCTCGATCCTGCCTTTGTAAATATACATCTGTCGGTCTAATTAACTGGGAAAGTACTGTGTTGGTTGCGAGGCTAGTTCGCCGTCAGTTTGATGTTGCTAGTTTCTGCTCACTACCAAACTTTGTCAATCAGCTTGGTGCTACCACAGCCCGTCCTCGTAAACAAAGGTCAAAGTCCATTCCATGCACCCTTACCTTGAGGTTACCATGAGGTGCTTCCGGGGCTTAGCGTCCCAGCGGCCCGGTCGTCGACCAGGCCTCCTGGTTGCTGGACTGATCGACCAGGCTGTTGGACGCGGCTGCTCGCAGCCTGACGTATGAGTCACAGCCTGGTTGATCAGGTATCCTTTGGAGGGTAGATTTGATATTGGTCTGTAATTGTTTGTCATCTGTCTCGCATCCTTTATGAACTGACGTCATACATGCTTTTTTTAAGAATATCAGGAAAGTACGACACTCCAGAAATTTGTTGAATAGCAGAGCTATGGGTAATGCAAAGGCAGGGCCAGCACTCTTATATATCGAAGATGGTATTTCATTAATGTTCCCAGCTTTGGTTTTAAGGGATTGAATTATGGATATAATGTCTATTGGGCTGACTGGTAAAATGAGTATTGAGTTAGGATAGCTGCCTGTGAGGTATGTAGTAACATGTGCCTGGGTCTCTGGGATTTTTCTGGCAAGGTTTGCACCAATTGATGAAAAGAAACTATTGAAGCTTCGATAGCTTCAGAAGAGAAATGAAATGAAATAAAGAGATGAAGAAGTAAAGAAGTAAAATTCAATCATTTCACTTTATGTTCAAATGTCAACATTAATTCAGAATTAGAGTCACCACACAAGAAATTGAGAGCAACTATGGCTGACTGCCTTTAAAAATCACACACCACTTAAATATGAAAACACAATATACGTCAACCTTACAAATTCACTCACCAAAGTGTTTGAATATATATTAGTAGAGAGGAGAGGGGTGGGGAAGGAAATGGCTAATAGACAGTCCCCACCTAGCCTGGGCCGCTGGAACACCTCTGGTGTAGTGAGGCTTCTCTCTCTCTCTCTGCATCTATCCATGTGCCTAATGTACAGTTCAAAAGGTATTTAAGGGGAAACCGGGAGCTAAGTTCCGCCTACCAGGAGATAGTCTCTGGCTATCTTCCTACCGCACCTAGACAGCGGCTTGTTTGATGGAAACAACACAGCCACCCATCTGCATTATCAGTTTAGCTGAGAGCTAGGTTACCTGATGTGACCTGACCTCTGAAGATGTGAACAATTAACACTTGAAAAGGTGTTACTTTTGAATGCTAGGAGCCGACTGCCTGGCACCACCAAAATCCTGTGTGACTTGTTTTATGTGAAATATTAAATAAAATCATCTATGGTGTTACAGAGGCCACTAATGTGTTAATGGTGCTCAGGTAAATTCAAGTAAATCTTCAGAAATTGGAAACTGACTTGCAAATGTGCAAGCCATACAATAAGCATGGTGATTGATAAGTTGCTCTTCCACAAGTTGTTTGCCTCAGTTGACCTTGGTGTTTGATACCTAACAAGCTCCACCTATTTAAATCCATGCCAAGCCCTTGCGAGTCTCAAGCTTACCAAGGACCAGAGGCCAAAACCTGGACCCTTGCACCTCTAAAGAGGTTCAAGGAGCTGAGATCATAGACCATCCTAACCAAGAAAAGGCCACCAGAAAGGTTGATGAACCAAAATGCAGTATACACACAGCAAAGTAAACAAAGGATAGAATACGGGAATTGGTGGTGAAGAAATTCTCTCCTCGGTACCACCTGACCAGAGTGTCACCAGTCCTGGTGATTGACTGCATCTTCCTCTTCGATCCATCACCCTTGACATCTGTCATATAGCCAGAAAGACAAAATGCAAAGCCCATGAATGGGGGAGGGAGGGTCCCCAAGGAGCCACCTGAAAATAACATTTCATAACATTCAATGCTGGTTTTCTGGGATGGCGCCTATTGGACCATACAAAAAGCATGATCAAAATTTATTTATGGCTATGGCAGGTAGGCAGTTCCACATATTTAGAACTCTATGGGTGAAAAAAGCATCTTGTTTTTCCTGTCCTTCACTGTGGCTTGTTAACTTGAATCCATCACTTCTTGTATGTGTTACATATGACCACTGGTGTTAAAATGGCAGCCCTCACTGAATGAATACTGTACCTATCTAATCTAATGTGTTCACATTAGAATGCTTAGACTAGCTCTCTATGCACACATGAATGTTTGAAGCAGGTGAAGGAAATTAATTGAGGGATATTCCTATAATGTGAGAAATAATCAGGAAGAGCAGTGACACACCAATGATTCAAAAACCCCCAGGCATGTACGAAATTCCATCCAATGTAAAGGGGCTGGCAGATGAACTTTGTCTACTAGTTAAACTCCTTTTTGGAAAATCTCTGGACCATTGGATAGTTTCCCTAGATTGGAAATATGTAAGCATCACCTGTATTTCCAAAAAGGTAGGAAGAACTTGGTAGAAAACTACTGCCTGATCAGCCTGACCTAACCTATCTGCAAGCTTATGGAGAGAATCCTAAGTTGAATAGTTTTGTCAGCAAAACTATCACATAACTTACATCTCAATGTAATTGAATGTGAAAAAGTCCAAGTACACTTTGTGCTATAAGCCAACATTATCACTAATGCTCAAGAAATCTTGAACATTAAACCAAAATAACATATGATGACATATAACCAAAAATTTCTAGCAAAGAATATTGATTGGCTTGTTGTAGACAGTGAACACTGTCTGTAACCTTGCACCGCTTGCAAGTTCCTTGCTTGCTTATCGCTGGACCATGTACTGTCCCTTAACATTAGATACAGCAATCTAGATACATTAAATACTAATATCAGAATGTAATTTTGGTAGCTAGAACCAAGGCAACATACTCATGATAAAACATTAATTTAAAAATGTCTTGCCAAATACTGTAACGCCAATATCTGAAATTTACATTGTTGAATATTTTATATCAAAGGATATAACACAATTTTAATGCAAGAATCTTTATTACAGACTAGATTTATTCAATGTACAATATATATTTCATGATACTTTTACCCAAATGATATTACCTTATAGTGTAAAACATGATTTGTTTCTTTGGCATTTATTCTTTTAGAGAAAATATATAATTCTATGAGACACACAGTTGTCATAAACAAAGGTCAACACAAGTGTATACACATACATCAGGATGACCTGCATTATCCTTCATCTATTTGCACAAAGCAAGTCTAGGTTGACTTGAACACATGAATACATGTTTCTTAATAACAAGTGAAAGTCAAGATTGATATTTTAAGTAACATTTACTCTGCTTTAATATGATGAGAAGGAAAGTTAATAACAAAAAATAATTGAATATCCATAATTATATTAAAATATTAAATTGCAAGTGTTGTTAACTAACATCGTCCTTCCGAAAGAAAGATTTATGTCTATTCAGCAGTCCCTGAGGATTTAACTGATAACTGTTAAATGAATTGCCTACATATATATAAACTACTGTAAGTACCATAGTACAGTACTACATGTTAGTTTACTCAATCATCGTCACTGCTTGTTAAAGGACAAAAAATTGACGAGTTTGCATCTGGGTGCCTGTAGTGTGGTGCTGCAGCAAGCTTTTAAGCAAGACCTATTACAGAAAACTTACCAAGTCTAGGGTGGAAAACAATTCATCTAACCATAAATGAATTTGAAACATGTCTTTCATTGCATGATGGACTAGAGGTTATTAAATGATGGCATGGAAGCATGTCAAATGCTATAATTAGCCTCTATGATATCCACAGAAACAGGCAAAGGGGAAAGGCACTGAGGAAAAACAAGATTTGGAATCTTGTTTTCTTTGGCATCTTCGAACAAAACACACAAGGCGAGAGGTTTTGTGTTTGTTGTTCAAAGTACAGTACATAACAGCAGATAGTATGAAGGGAAGGGGAGGGGGAAGGAAGAGAGATAAAATTATAAATGTATATACAGTACATTCAAAAGGCTAGGGAATAATGGTGTAGTTTTGGACAGTCTCCCATAACACATGGGTCCTGCAAGCTTCAAAGGGTGCATGTGTGCTTGTGTTGTTTTGGAGTTGGCTCCCAGCATTTTGTAGCGAGTTTTATAGTACTGTATATTTTTTGTTTGTTTCTCCTTTTCATGGTTGAAAACTAATATACATAATACTGTGCAGTCTGTATTACGTGAACCAATTACTATCTTCAGATATCTGGATAATCAAAGATTGGAAGATGTAATTCATTTAACGTTTTTATTTTGGTATTTGTTTTATCATACACATGTACTAAAAATATCTGTACAGTAATTGTGTTTTAACAGGAATGCACTAATGCATATATAGGAAACCAATTAAATTATTGTTATTTGGTATAAATAGTGTCATCCACTGCCAAAATTTCACGGATGAATGAAATTACCACCATTAACCAGACATGTTATGGTTAATGACAGAGGAGAATAGGAAATTTGTCTGATACTCAGGAAATTAGGGCACTGGATAATGGGGTTTTTCAATATACTGTATTCATGGAGGGTACAGAAAGGTGTCCAATCTTTACCGGTCACAAATACTGTACACTGTTCCTTTATGATTTATATGGAATCTGTTCTAGAGCTCAATCCAGTAATAAGTTATTTGCAGATGAAGTCTACAAAGGATCTCAGGATATAACACAATTTAAACAATTAGTGACCTAATATCATGATACTATACTGGCATTTGAACATTTCCTACTTGTGGAAACAAATTTTCTATTCAATAAATAGTTTTGAAGACATGTATTCATTTTAATTCTTTTTAATTCTTATCTTAAACATTTATTTGATATTTTTGGAAGATATACAAGTACTGTATGAACTTTTGATACAAATCATGTTGCATAGTTAGTCTAATAGTTTATGCAAATCTCTGACATATTGGGTGCTGGTATTACATGTTTTATGGATCATCCTTTTGAGATTAATCAATGCATTATGAAACAACATTACTGTATATACTTGTATATAAAAAAGGAAGTGTGTGTGTGATTAAGTAAGTACTATAAAACTCTGAAAGATATGAACTTTGGGGACCAAATTAATTTTAGTGTATGGTGAGTACATCACCTGGTCAGCCGATTAAACACCATTGAGTTTGGCCAGTAACTAGTTGGGTGATTTCCCGGACACACTTTCAATCGGCTAGAGGGATCTATCCTGATGATGGGAGATCAAACCAAAAATTTTAAATGCTATTAATTATCAATTTCTATTTCTAGATATTTTTCTTAAATTTAAAACATTTCTAATTCTGGGTTTTCTCCTCTATGCCCAGACTATTGTCGAGTTATATACGAGGAGCGGTTGAGGGCCACAGGGCTAACAACACTGCAAACAAGGCATGATAGTGTTGATCCCATTGAAACTGAACAATTTGGAAGATGTTGCTCCAGACTCTTCAAAAGGTCAGATGTAACATAAATAAGGAGTAACAATTTCAAGCTCAACAAGCCACAATGTAGGACTGAGAACAGGAGATGCTTTTTCACCCACAGGGTTTTAAACCCATGGAACCGCCTACCCTCTGAAGCCGGAAATGCTAAAACTGTTAAATTTGAAAATCCAACTGGAAAAAATCATCAGGTCAAATGGAGAGGGGGAGGGGGGACCTTTGACAAGCTGCTGGCTTTCTGTCCTCATTGAAGCCACTAGTGTGTTAGTGGCCCTCAGGTAAATATTTCTGGGGCAATACAGACCATAATACTACAAGTATAGGAAGTAAGCTAATACACAGTATATGGTTAATGAACATTTAGCATATGATATTCACTTTGATAGCGATGAAGTAATTTCCCAACACGAAATGAAATCTAAATAAACAATTATTTTAATTTACCGGTATATTATTGTCAGGTGCAGGACGTTAGGCTTATTGAGGTCTTTAGCTAGGAGCGAGACTGTCCACCTGTTCACCTATCCAGTTACTGATCAGACCAAATGGTATTTCCTCTTGACAGTGATGCACACATCATCTGCTGTGCCATGCTCAATGTATCTGAACTGATTAATGTTTTAATATCAGATAATTAAAGTCAACTCAAATTTACATTCAATGGAACTTACTGTGTATTATACAATCTAATTTATCTGGTTAATATTTTCAGTATGTCAAAGGATAATGGCAGAAATATTTACATAATAAAATTTAAGTAGCATAAATTTGATAATTAAATTTAGCATTTAATGTAGATAATTGTCTTACATTCCATTACAGTATTTTCCTTTTCCAAGCCACCAGCTTCCTGTCCATGCTGCAATTAATAGCAATGAAGACCAGCAGGTGAATAAGGAACATTTTCCAAGTTGTTCTTCATGACCACCCATCTCTCTGCTTAAGGAAACTGCTCACCTTTTATTACTAGTGTCTGCAGATTGTAACGACTTCAAAACTCAAATACAAAGACCCTTAGACCAGTATGGTCATCTCTGTGTTTAAAAGCTGTGGTTCTATTGACAATTGTTTATCTTGACATGGAAAACTATATTAAACTGTACAATATATACCTGTAATACAAAACACCCTGATGCACATCACATTCTGAGCTTTAATTAGCAATAAAGTAATTTTATAAATATAATATTTATTTCTTTTACTGTACTTGCCAAAGACAAAAAAAAATAGCTTACAGACTTTTAGAATTTTTACTTGAGATTTTACTTGATTCCCTTTTCATACTGAAAGCAGAGTGAAAGAAAATTTATCGATATAAATATTTATAAATGAATTATAAGTATATATAAAGGGAACACTGGTAACACTAACACTTACCTGGGTATCTCCACCATACACTGTATGGATCGGTACTTCATGAGCAGGAACGATCACAATAATACCTTATAGGTATTTCTTCACGTCATAGTTTACATTGCTTTTATTTTCACTCCCATTTACTGTACAAGAATACTATGAACACACTGTATGGGCAATGAAAAGCTATGTATTAATAAATATATTATCTATAACTGCTTGCTACAAGGCTATGAAAAATAAATGAAGTAATGACAAGCTAAATTTTTTCAAGGTAGTTAGCAGGGCAGAAACCCTGTCGGCCACGAAACTTGCACGTCCACCACCCAGATGCATCTGAAATACATCAAATATCGATCATTCTGATGAAGAACAAGCTTTGTACACTATTCCTAAAAAAAATAAAAAAACAGCGTTGAATGTAATGAAACGCCATTTTCTGGGTGAGCCCCGGAGGCTCCCTGGAGCTTATCGGGCTAATGTGTGTTATGTTAGACCGGGACATTAGCTAAGGAGTTCAGACCTACCAGGGACCAGCGCCAGAACCTGGCCCCTTCAGAGAGGTTTCAGGGAGCAATGGCCCTGGAAAACCCCATATGGTTGGGGGTTTTCCTTATCTGCCATCGACCGGGGTTAGGCACCCAGAAAGGTAGGCGTAACAAAACAAACCCCACATGGTAAGAAACTACAACAAAAACCGAACAGAGAGGTAGAAAACTCCCTACAATCCCAAGGAAACAAGCAAACAAGCAAACATCACACTTTACTGCCGCGCCGATCGTCCGCGCAGCCCTCCCCACCCCGGGAGGGGGAGGGGGGAGCCCCGGACCTACCGCGCCGGCTGCCAAGCTCCAGTTCGGAAGCTAAGCCTCAACCAACGCGAAAAACCCGCCGACCGGTGGGAGGGAGGGTTTCCAGGGAGCCTCCGGGGCTCACCCAGAAAATGGCGTTTCATTACATTCAACGCTGGTTTTCTGTGGGGAGCCCCTACGGCTCCCTGGAGCTTCATACCCAAAGAGAAGGAAAAGAAAGGGCTAACCCGGGAGGCGGCCGCCACAAACTCTGCAACGCAAAGCCAAGACAACCGGTCGCAAACCTGCGACCCAAGGCAACAAGAACGCCCAAGAACAGACGCACATATGGATGGGCGGCCAAAAACCTGTGCGACCCACAATTCCCTGCGCCCGAAATGAGCCCGAGACGTCACCAACACAGCAGCAATTGCTGCAAACGTCTGAACAGCACGGGCGCAAAGACAGACCGCAGTAAGAAGGAAAACACTGCGGACGACCCGGGAGACCCGAGCCCTGAAAACAGGGAACGAAGGAACCGGATCAACCACAGCGCATCCCCAGGCACGGTATGCCGGCAACAGCAAAAAGCACAACTGGACAACACAGGACGCACCCCCCGGCCAAACCAAACAAGTACCAATACCCCAAGAACCCCTCCGGAAAGCAGCCGTCTCGACCGTCGCCAGGACAGAGAAAGGCTGCACACCAATAAGGCTACCACCAGTACCAAAGAGGAGGAAACAAACCGAAGGGGCTACCACAAACTGAGGGGCAGAGAAGAAGGCACCCTGAACAAGGACCAGGATGGCTCAGGCGACTCATGAGCAGGCCGGAGGGGAAACAAAACGCGAGAAAACATAAGAAACGTCATACTGTCTCCAAGACGAAGCTCGCAGGTGGGACACCGTCAACAAAGCCACCTGAACACCATAGAGATGGTGATACCTGCGTCAAAATACCAGACGCGAAGTGCCAAAGAGAAGGCCGAACCAGTCACGGACAGGACCGATTCGGCCTGCTGAAAGAGGCGAAGCCTCAGGAAAAACGCCCCGGGAACGGACACCTATCAAGCAGCGTCTGAAAAGAAGGACCGGGCCGGCCACCATGGAACCATAAGGACTGTTCTCGTGGGAATGGGCTGCAACCGAGCCAGAACCCGAAGCAACAGCTGGACCGGGAGAAGAGGGACAGGTACCCCCCACCTCGACCAGGCCTGCCGAAAGCCTCCACCGTGAAGTCCTCGCAGGTGGGAAGGGCGCCACAAAACGGGCGACGCCTAGACCACGCCGACCCGAAGACGTCCATGGCCAGGAGTCCATAAGCCCAACAGAGCCAACAAAACGAATCGGCGACGACTGGCCAACCCACGAAGAGGAATGAACCGAGACAGCTGTCCACCAGGACGCAGGACACACCCTGGACACGAACCACACGGTTAACCAAACCCCCTGCGGTTCCGGCAAGAACCACCAGAGAACAGTCCAAACAGAGCTGAATGGTAGAGTACCTAGTGACCCAAATCCTCCGAAGCGCAAACCAGACAGCCATGAACACCTGAACCGGGCTGTGAGCCCAACGGACAGACAGACTCCATCAACCTCGGCCGACCTGGTGAGCACTGGTCACAAAGCCCCAGCCGAGAGACGACCCGTCCGTGAACACATCGAGCGAAGGCTCGGGGAGGTGCCAAGGCACGGAACCCCGAAAACCCCAAAGAGGAAGCTGGTGACGCAGCACCAACACCAGATCCCCAGAGGAACCCAAGGAATGCAAGAGGCGGAAGGGGAGTCTCCGTAGGAACCAACCGACGCCGGAGCCAAACCCAACTCCGTGGGCAGACAAGCACGCCGAAGTGCAGACTCTCGCACAACCGCCCAAGCAACCGCTGAGCAACCCGGGACCCCCTCCTGAACAGCCAAAGGCGGGACCACAGCCGCAGTAACACTTCTGGAGGGAAGACAATGAGGGGCCCAAGAGCCTGAAACAAGGCCCAGGTCCGAACCCGGGACGGAAACAGAAGGTAAAACCTCCAGATCACCAGGAAACCAAACCCAGCGATCTGGAAAGAACCATCCCCTGGCGAGCAGACAAGCGGACTGACTGGGAGCCCACTCCAGCCAGTCGTCGAGGTAGGCCAGACACCGAATCTCAGACGCAGACAGGGCACTAAGATCCGGTAAAGATGCAAAGAGTATACAAAGTGCCCTGTACAAAATAGGGAAGGCAATAAAAACAGCAAACCTGAAGCCCCACCACCAAAGCATTATATGACAATCATATGAAGACATATTATGACATATGACAATCATTATATGACAATACGACAATTATAATCAAAGCATTATATGACAAAGTGCTGGGAAGACGGGACACCACGAGAGTAGCTCACATCCTGTAACTACACTTAGGTAAGTACACATAGGTAATTACCAACCGTGCTAGCCCCAGAAAAACTGGAGAGGAACGTGCCAAGAAGTGACCTGGAGGTCCAGGTCCACCATCCATGCACCAGGCCCTAACAGAATCCGAACAGGAGACAACAGTCCTCCGAGGAGGGCAGAGGATCCAGGGCGCAGACTGAAGTAGTCCAGAAGAACTGCAGACTGGAAAAGCTCATGACTGCAAAGAGCAGACGGGAAGCCCAGAAGGATGGGGCGGATCGACCACGCCCCACGCACCCACGAAGAGGAAATGACGAAGCGCAGGGGAAGAAGCCCACCCCGCCAGCTCTGAACCCCCCCCAAGGGGGAGAAGCCGTCCTCCGACGCCAGCAGAGGCCGGAAGACAACCCAAAGCGCCCACCAACAGCGGGACCAAGCGAGAGGCAACAGAGCAAGCTGCTCCCCCAGCGCCCAGTCAACAGAGAAGGGAACAGAACCCCTTCAGAAAGAAAAAGTACACTACCGAAGTCATGAGGAGACAACGGGAATGAAACCACACTTCGCTGGAAGATGAAGTGAGGGGAGACCTGATCACCACATTCAAGACACCCAAGGGAATCGACAGGGGTGATAAGGACAGGCAATGTAACACAAGGGACACACGCACTAGGGGACACAGGTGGAAACTGAGTACCCAAAAGAGCCACAGATTTTTTTTTTTTTTTTTTTTTTTGGTGTGTGTGTGTCAGAATGGGAACGGGAAAGCACTAGGAAGTAATGTGGCGACTCCTCACACAAGTAACGAGGCTGACCCCCATACAATGTCACATGTAGACATGACAGAGCCCAAGAGGCACAGGATCCGATACACCTGTTGATGGACGGTTGAGAGGCAGGACCAAGGAGCCAGAGCTCAACCCCCACAAGCACAACTAGGTGAGGACATATATTGTAAAAGCACAAGCCGCCGACTAGTGGCAGAGAGCACTACACCGGCCAGGCAAAAGGCACAAAACTGCATCAAAAGGCCCACCTCGACATCAAAACCACAAAGTCCCAGCACAACCACAACATGTGCCAAGACCCAAAAAGCTCAGTCTGCAAGCCAGGAAGACCCCGGAACCCCAAAAGGCAGAACCGGGTCACACGAGGAAACAAAGTCCCCTGAACCCACAAAAGGGGGCCCAAGAGGAAGAAACCTCCAGAACGAAACCAAGGAACCCAAAGGAACCCAGAATCGAACCAGGGGGAGCCCAAACCACCACATTTGCCGGCGGAGAACACCACTAAAAGGCAAAGCACAGACCCCAGCAGAACGCCCTGGGAAAATGGTCCCAACAGACCGAAAACCGAGGGGCAAGGTGTGGGAGCAAGCATAGCAGCCAGGGGCACTGAGCCTAAACCCATAGGCTCAGACCCAAAATCAACACCCAAACGTTCCCAGAGGAACAGGCAACGGCAAGAAAACACCAGAAAAACAAAGAAACGACAACAGGAGAACAAAAACCCTGAAAAATTTTTGAAAACTCACCAGAGACGCTCGCTCGCACACCCAGACGCATGTAAACAAACCGCAACGCCGCCCTGGCCACGGCCACGGTCACGGCCACGCCGTGAAACCGGCAGACGAAAATGGCCGCCAGCAGGGGCTGTGACTGACGCTAAATACACAAAAACACGCCAGCAAATGTGGGAAGCTAGCAGACTGGAAGGGCGAAAAACGCCGCCCAACAGCAGAAAAACCCCTGAAGGGGCAAAACCGCCCCAGAACTGCTAGCAGGCAACCCCCACAGCCCCGGGAACCAACAACAGAGGCCCCGGGGCAGAGCCGTCCTCCAAGCCCTCCGCCCTGAAAGAAAAGCAAGAGCCCATGGGAAAGGCAACAAGAAAGGGCCGCTGGTAAGACCCAGAAGCCTTGGCAGGAGGCACAGGCTCAAACCTCCGTCCCCAACCCGAACGGGGCATCCCCCGAAAACCGCCCGAGTCTCTGCCGCAACTGAACCCCGCCCCGACCCAGAAACACGCAGACGGTCCGGAGCCGGGAACATGGAGAGAAAGGGGCGAGCAGCACCTAACCAAACGGGGCGGCCACGGGGCATTCGAGTGGGAAACCAACCTAGCATGTTGCAGCAACCTAACCTAGCTTGCAACACGGATGCCGCCTGTACTCTGAACAGTAATAACATCAGGAGAGTACTGGAGAACAAGCAGAGAATCACTCGCAAGACTCCGGGTCAAGGTGTCAGTGACCCAACAGGCAGCATGACGGAGGTAAAAATGGCGACTGTCACCCGGAGACAAGGGAACAGCAACCAACGATCCCGTACAAGACGGGTTGGAACCCGGAAGACACATTCAATGGTCCCCCGAGCCCAGACAGGGGTTTCCAGGGCCCGTAGGGTAACAACTACGGGAAGCCCGGGCAAGGTGTTGCTAACCGGTTAAGAAATCCAAACATAACAAGAGGGTAGATTATAGCACTGAAAACCCCTGAGACGTGTACAAGCACGGGGGCCTAGCAGAGGGCCGCCAAACACTACCAGTGGAACTATAACCACCTTAGGCAGACCCCCACCAGGCAAGAAAATGAAAAACAAAAGAAAAACCCCGCAAAAGTACACCGTCCCCAGAGGCAACAGAAACCGGCCGCCGCTTAGGTGGCAGGCTGCGCAACACCTTGACGCCCTAACCAGCACAATACCAATCCCTACCCAGGGCCAAACAAGGGCCCCAAGCCCCAGCTGGCCCCAAGGGCGAGGCAAATGCCGAGCAGCAAGAACCTCTACGGGAATGGTTCCCGAACGCCCCAGGGAAGATAACCCTGTAACGCAAGGGCAGTACTCACAGGGCGCTTAGGGAAGTCAGCCACTAAGCACATGCAGCCCCGGCACTGATGAAGTACTCCTGGCCACCGCACACCACAACACACGGCAGTGAACGCCACACAAGGCAAACACCGCCTAGGAAACTGAGGCCAGAGAAGCGTCAATCCCGGTTGACATTAGCGAACGAACTGGAGCTTGGCAGCCGGCGCGGTAGGTCCGGGGCTCCCCCCTCCCCCTCCCGGGGTGGGGAGGGCTGCGCGGACGATCGGCGCGGCAGTAAAGTGTGATGTTTGCTTGTTTGCTTGTTTCCTTGGGATTGTAGGGAGTTTTCTACCTCTCTGTTCGGTTTTTGTTGTAGTTTCTTACCATGTGGGGTTTGTTTTGTTACGCCTACCTTTCTGGGTGCCTAACCCCGGTCGATGGCAGATAAGGAAAACCCCCAACCATATGGGGTTTTCCAGGGCCATTGCTCCCTGAAACCTCTCTGAAGGGGCCAGGTTCTGGCGCTGGTCCCTGGTAGGTCTGAACTCCTTAGCTAATGTCCCGGTCTAACATAACACACATTAGCCCGATAAGCTCCAGGGAGCCGTAGGGGCTCCCCACAGAAAACCAGCATTGAATGTAATGAAACACCATTTTTTGGGCGAGACCCGGAGGCTCCCCGGAGTTATATCAGGCTGATGTACATATATTAGACCATGGAAACTGTCAATCAATGGAGTTCTAGGCCTACCGGGGACCAGAGCCAGAACCTGGCCCCTTCAAGAGAGGCATGAGGAGCGATGGCTTATAGACAACCCCGTGTAATTAGAAGCAGTCTATGTCTACCATCTACCAGGTCAGGCACCCAGAAAGGTAGGAATTCCGAAACAAACTACAGCTGGTCAAAACAAACAAGCTGTTTGTTTTGATCCTGTGGTCCCGGGTTCGATCCCGGGCGTCAGCGAGAAACAATGGGCAGAGTTTCTTTCACCCTATGCCCCTGTTACCTGGCAGTAAAATAGGTACCTGGGTGTTAGTCAGCTGTCACGGGTTGCTTCCTGGGGGTGGAGGCCTGGTCGAGGACCGAGCAGCGGGGACACTAAAGCCCCGAAATCATCTCAAGATAACCTCAAGATGGTGCACATAGTATGGTGCACAAAAACCACTATCTAAACAGGAGGATGGGTTGCAATTCATAATAATAATTCATTGTGTCGGGGGACAGGCAGCTAATGTGTATTTATACACATTAAGCTTACCTTGCGATGACCTTGTGATGATTTCAGGGCTTAGCATCCCCATGGCCCGGTTCTCAACCAGGCTTATAGCAAGATCCACCACCAAGGTCGAATTACTAACCCCCCTCCCCCAGGATGCAACCCCACAACCAGCTGACTAACTCCTGGGTACCTACTTACTGCTAGGTGAACAGTGCATTAGGTGATAGGAAATGTGCCCAACCATTTCTGTCCTACCTGATAGGGAAAATTGATAGGAAAAATTTCCTGAGACCTGGAACTTCAAGAACAAGAGGTCATTGATTTAAACTAACTAAACAAAGATGCCAAAGAAATATAAGAAAATTCACTTTTGCAAACAGAGTTGTAGACGGTTGGGACAAGTTAGGTGAGAAGGTGGTGGAGGCCAAAACCATCAGTAGTTTCAAAGCATTATATGACAAAGAGTGCTGGGAAGACGGGACACCACGAGAGTAGCTCTCATCCTGCAACTACACTTAGGTAATTACACACACACACACACGTTGTGTGGTGTGTGCTTGTGAGGTGCCCACCTCACTGTGTGAGGTTATTGACCGCCATTATATCAGAATGGTTGGAATATTGACGTTAATTGGGTGAGTATTCCTTATTAGTGTATTGTCCTATTTCCTGTGTTTAAATAAATGTAACGCATGCATTTTTATTGTCTGTCGAGTCCTGCCAATTAAAAAATATGGTACCGGCTCAATGTGGTTACTTGTGTGCTTGAAGTGCTTATAAATACCTATTGGTTCTACATTCCTGTTTTAAAGTAATACAGTACATCTATACTACAGTATAAGTAAGAAAGAACAGGTTTTGTTAGCCTGTACTCTAGGATACGGCTTTCAAGTTTGTTCCCTTACAGTATTGTATGTACAGGGAAATATTCAGTCAGCTAATAATATGAAAAACCCAATTAATAGTGCAAAATATCTGGTCTCTGTATTTGTATAAATGTAAGAGCAAAGAGCCTACCTTCTTGTACCAGCTGGAGCACATCATTTTCTACAAAGGTCAGCTCATCTACATCACTTGCATCATAACTGTAATGCAAAATTTAAGGTTATAAAAGTGAAAAAATATTTCTTGGCTAAACTCACTCATTAACCTGAATTTCTACTACATTGTGAGAATTTTTAAAGAGTATTTAAATTGTACAAAATAGAATATTACACTAGCTAAAATGAGAAAGGGTTAGTAGAGGACTTTGTATAATACTGCTGTATTCTTGGTAATACTGTACTGTGTTTAAACTGTTTTAATTTTAAAAACACAGTACTACCAAAGTTCCAGCACAGCAAAAACAGCAGAGTTTCTGTAAAATAATACACAAAATAATCATATGGATGAAGCAGGAATTCCTACTTTATTTCCACAGGTTGTACTGTATTTGCTAAATCTGCATCTGCTGTTGTTCAAACAAGTCTACAATATAGTGATATGTACAGACTGGCATCACTATTATAACTGGTACCTTATTTTCTTTGTTGAAATTCATTAAGAGGAATGTATCTACAGATTGCAGACAATTAAACTTACTTGTATATGGCCCGAACTTGAGGCACTTTTGGTTTTGGTTTTTCTACTGGTGGCCTTGTTGAAATGGCTGCAGGTGGTCGATTTGTACCTAAACGACTAGAATGTAGCTTATTTCCAGATCCAATTGTGGGTTGATTAGCAGGTGGAGGATCTGAAGGTGGTGGAGGTGGCTGCATCGGGGGAATTGGGGCAGTTGATACAGGTAATCTAAAGGGAGGGTTTCCGGTCAATGGCGGTCGAATAATAAGAGGGCCAGAGGGACTGTGACCACTGCCTCTACCCAGACGTGGTGGAGATTCCTGCAAGCCTGGGGGTACAGGAGCTGGTCCCTGAGGCCTAGGTGGCACTCCAGCACTATGGATATGCTTAGCACTTTTGTGGATAGGTCCTGTAGGTCTGTGGACAGGTTCCTCTGGTCTGTGGATAGGTCCTCCTGGTCTGTGAACCGGTCCTGTTGGTCTGTGGACTTGTGGTGCATTTTGATGGGGATATCTATTGTTGTTTGGAATGTTAGCAGAAACTCTCAGATTGTTGGTGAAACTTCGCAAGTCTGGGGGTATCTCTCGTTGCAAACCAGGCCCTGAAATTTTTTTTATGATAAAATATGTTTGTAAAATACACGTAATCATAGTTTTATATTTTAAATACTGTACTTTATATAAAAAAATAGAAGAAAACAAATTTTGTAAACTAATTAATCTTTACAACATTTAAATGTAAGAACATAATAATTTCTTTGTACCCAGAATTGTAGTTCAAGAAGCCATTTATTGCAGTTCCAAATTAACATTACAGTAATATAATAGAGAAAATTTGTACGAGAAATAACAGCTTTTTGGGAAAGTGCTGAAGCACTTTCTAAAGTCTTAAACTTAAGAAAATTATATTGATTTGTTTCCTAGACAATGTATAAATCTTACAAAAAGAGTGGCATACTGTAGTAGAAAGCTACAAAGTAGTAGTAGTGGTAGTAGTATCTGCTTGATACCTGCTTGATGGGGTGGTAGTAGGTAGTAATGGTAGTAGTAGGTAGGTAGGTAGATAGTAGCAGTAGTAGGAAGTAGCAGATAGTAGGAAGTAGAAGTTGGTAGGGTAGGTAGTAGTAGATTGGTAGAAGTAGATAGGTAGTAGTAGATAGGTAGTAGTAGATAGGTAGTAGTAGTAGATAGGTAGTTAGTAGCAAGTAGGTAGTTAGTAGTTGTAGGTCTGGGTTTCATTTGGCCTGACCTTGGTGATGGTTTCACGGCTGGATGGCAAATGTTACAGTTTTGATTATTTTAGTTATTTATATTTATATTATACAGTATATATTATATATTTATATTATATATATATATATATTATACAAGGTACAGTACATTGGATTTCTGAGAGTACATAACATTGGTGTTTTTACATTCTTGCAAATCTGTTAACATGCATAGCATTTCAGGCAGATCCTAAATCTAACAGATAATTATTAACAGGTAAATTAATAGGTTGTGTTCAATGCATCTCCCCTCTCCCCACTCCATTTAATTATGATGATTCCTCAAGTCCAGTTCATTACATTCCTCATGAATGATGATGATCAGGCACTGCAAATCTTCTCAGGTTTCACCACTCAGTAGATAAAACTCAGAGGGACTTGAAATCTGTTCCTCGTGAGCTACAGTCTGGGCATCTGAACCAAATGTTTCACAGTGTAACGGTTCTATTGTTACGTAAAGTATGGTGACAAATAAACACAGACACTAAGATACTATATATATATTTGGTCGAATATACAGAAGTACACAGGTGATACTTTGGTGTGAGTTGAGCGCACTGAGCGTCGGTACAGTATCTCGCAAGTGTCTGCTCTAGACCACACTTGAAAGTAGACTAGTTAATGTTTGCTATTCTTGCCGCTTATATTGCTCGGGCAACACCTTACCGTGCTGCCCGGGCAACGCCTCACCTCATTCATCTCCAAAGGTTGACAGGAATATTAACACTATATTTGGAGCGAGTATATTATTGGGATAATCTACTCGCTACAACAGCCTTCGTAGGATTTACCATTTAATCCTTGGCTTCAGTGCAAGGTTGCAACTTTTTCTTGGCTGGCAGGCACTCCCTTATTTTGTTTGGGGGGAAGAGGCTGTTGTTTTGTTGGCCAAATACCCTTAGTAGAAAGAATATATCTCATCTTTCATGTGGATTTGGTGGGTGAATATTTTTCCCAGTGCCTTTAAATGATTTTAATATTTAAAGCACAGAATTAGAAATGTCTATGGAAGAGTGGGTGTGTGACAAACCCCACTGGTGGGAAAAAACATTTTTTTCCCTTATATAGGATGGAAGCTATTCTCCATCTCAAGGATGGGAAGTCAACTGTTCCTTCAAGAATGGGGAGCTACCAAAAATAAAAAGATCATCAATTATATAAAGAGAAGGTACATGTCAAATATTTTCACATCAGGAGTACTGATGTAATTATAGTACAGTACAGTGGAACCTCGGTTGCTGAATGCCCCTCTATATGAATTTTTTGGTGTATGAGCTCAATTTCTTTGTAAAATTTGACTCAGTATTTGAGGTATGTCTCACGTCTCGAGTTTGTTGATAAACGTATGGATCGACCGAGTGCGTAGTTCTGGTGGCGCCGGCTGCACCTCAGTTTATCAGTGTGTCTCGCCTAGTGATGACGGTGCTTGAATTCTTTGTGAAGAATTTCAGTGTTTTTGTGCTTTTTTGGTTTCTGAGCATAAAAGTAATTATATGTCATGCCATGGGTCCCAAGAAAGTCAGTGGTTAAAATCAACCTAAAAAAATAATTGAGAGTAGTGGCAGTAGAGGATGTCCCTTCCTCGTTAAGAAAATGTGTGGAGTATGGGAAGAACTGCAAAGTTTTGTTGAAAAACCTCACCAATATAAAACTGTAGCAGGCCATAACTAACCTTTTTAATGACACTGTGATGCCTCACCACAGACAAGTGTTATAATGTAGGAAAAACAGGTGTCTAAAGACAGGATTTTAGTGAGACAAACAAGCAGTGAGCCACAAGCAGGTGTTAGTGGTATGCCTGCAAAACATAGGAGAGAGTGTATCCCAGAAATGACATCACTGCCCGATCTTGTAATGGAAGGGGACGCCCCTTCCAAACACTAACACCTCTCCTCCTCCCCTCCTTACCATCTTCCATACGCCAACAAGAATCCTCAATAAAGGTAAGATATATGTACATAATGTAGTACAAAATATGAGTAGTATTATGTATAAAATGTATTTTTAAGTTAATATGTTAGGGTGTGTGGAACGGATTAGTTCAATTTACATTATTTCTTATGAGAAAATTTGTTTCAACTTTTTAATTTTCGGTTGACGAACCATCTCTGGGAACGAATTAAATTTGTAAATGAAGGTACCACTATATTATGTTTTTGTTAATGTTCAATTCGTCTAAGCATCCAAGCCTTCATGAAAATTACAACAGCCTCACACATACATAGCCACTCTGATAGAACAGATTAACAGTTACTTCATCCCAAAGTTCACAAGTAACTCTTATTTAGTAACTCGTATACAACTACAGTACTTAAAATTTACGAGGATCCTGTGATCTTGTATGTACTAAAAGAATTCTGGGCCACTTATGGCACGTAATAACTACAGCTAAATAAATAATACAGAAAATATGACTAAAATATATGAATAAGTAGCAGATTAACCCAAATAAGAATATAATACAAACACAAATACAAAATTCACTGTACAGTACACGTTTCTACCATAAATAATCATTTATAATAATGTGAAAAATAGGTAAAAAACTACACAAATTTACTAAATGAACTTAAAATAAAACAGTACCTGCATATATCACACCATCCTATGAACAGCAAAAAAAGGAAACGAGGATAAGTCTTCAATGACCTAAAATATTAATCAAAACTTGGGAAAAATGGAGCTTTGAATGAAATAAAACGCTCTTTTCCGAGACGGTCCCTCGGGTACTCCCTGGTACCAATGGCCTGTATTTTTGGGTGTGTGGACCCTCACACTTTTGGGTGTATTTTGGGTGTGTGGACCCCCACACTTTTGGGTGTGGACCCCCACACTTTTGGGTGTATGGACCCCCCACACTTTTGGGTGTATGGACAAGGTGTGGGGGCCTGTATTTTGGATGTGTGGACAAGGTGTGTAGGCCTGTATTTTGGGTGTATTTTGGGTGTGTGTGGACAAGGTGTGTGCGGGCCTGTATTTTGGGTGTGTGTGGACAAGGTGTGAGGGGCCTGTATTTTGGGTGTGTGGACCCCCCCCCCCCCAACACATTCTACCTGCCACAATATCCAGCATTTCCAGGGACCTAGGAAATTATGGAATATCTTAAATGAGTTGGACTAGCAGTTAATTCATGCTTCATCATTATTAATCTGAGATGGATTTAGCTCTTCAGTACCATCCTAGCACCTTTTATGTCCCTGTCGAGCACGCTTGAAAAAATCTTGGCAGTGCCGGAACCTGATCATCATCTTGCCTGACTACAGGTATTGGCAAATTCTATCCTTACCTATGTTTTTTGTTTTACTTCATTTATCATGTAGCCCTGTATCATATAGGCATGCTGTGACACTATTTACACATTATTACACAAGACATTGCAAATAAAACAGGTTCTTTAGCATAAGAAATTACAAATACCTGTACTGTGTTTGTTATTACTGTATTATTAATAAAAAATTAACATTGAACAATGTACAGTACATTTGAGTATGAGAACAATCTTTTAATAGCAGAGGAAGCACTTCAAAACCAGACTGCTATATACAGCTCCCCATGTGGTAAAATGTATCAGTATTTATCTTTGAGCCCCTATCATTAGTGACCTCATCGGAGGATACTGTAGTAAGTTGGCGGCTTATCAAATGTTACCCCAATATTTCTGAGGATTTTTCCAGCTGTTAACTGAACTGGAGTACTGTCTTGGCTTCTACTTAATTCTTTGGTGGATAAGTAATTCCAAGAGTCTATTATCCTAATAAAAAGTATTTCCTTTTTTGTGTTCTACACTGTGGCTCGCCGAGCTTGAAGCTGTTGCACCTTGTGTGTATTATAATGGATCTTTTAAAGAAGTGGTCTGGATTAATGTAGTATTTCAATTTATTCAGTATTGTAAGTGTCTAGGATCAGCCCTGTCTTATCTGCTTCATGGCATTATTAGTCCTGAGGGTCTTAACCTTTCCAGGAATGAGAGTCGATTTAGTTCTGGGATGATTTTTGTCACTCTGCTATTCAAGTTTTTCAAAGCAGTTATGTTACTTTGATCATAACTTATTAACTAAATGACTACTTTCTTTTCCTTGAAGTCAAAGATTCATCTGATTATTCCTAAGGTTTGGCTAGCTTCTACTTGCAAAGCATGTACTGTACACCATAACTCCAAGGACATTTTCTTTTTTCAATTTGTGCAAGAATGTGGTTGTCATTGAAAATTTACATAAATATAGCATAATATTAACAGCCCTTCAGTCTAAAGGGCAAGCACATTTAGGGAAGCCTTGAGTTTAGTGATTTCTTGAAGAGTGGAGCCATAGCTGGTGAAAGCATGTGAACCGTTTTGTGTGTTATCATATAATAAATAAAGTTTATCATACGAAATTTAAAAATGATCACAGACACCGCTAAGAAGGATATACTGTACAGTGTACTGGGATAAAAATATAATAGATATACAAACAGAGAGGTTAGGCACATCAGTACCCAAAGCCAGAAGGATGTAACCCATTCAGAATTTCTAATACAGTACGTTAATAACATGCAAATGTAATCTCATAGTTTGCAAAATAAATTTGAATTGATATAACTGTTAAAAGGTTAGCATTATGTACTGTACTCTACACAGAAGTAAGAAAAATCTTGATTTTTAATAATAAAAATAAAGTTAATGTATGCAAAACTCACTTGAAGTACTAGGCAACCCATGAGCAACTTTAACTGTCAATGTTGACCCGGAGGGGACGAGTTGCGCCTTATCCGTAGCACCGTCGGTGAACACTACCTTCCGTACACCACCACCACCCCATCCTGTCTTTCTTACTCTGTAGTCAAAGCTGAAAATTTAAGTTATTCAGTCATCTGCTACTTCTTACATTCATGTTCTTTAACTTTAACCAGTGAATAATATAGTTTAGTATTGTTTTCAATTACTTACGTTTTACTTATATGAGAAGCTGAACTTTTTATGAGAGAGAAAAGGGGTTGAATGTAATGTAACATTCTTTTTTCTGCAGTCTTAGTAGCTCTCCAGCACATTGTCTCTGGTACCACAGATACATCCACACAACTACAAGGCCTCTGGACTTGCACAGACCTACAGAACATTTGGCCTAGAATCTGGAGTGTTCATATATTTATTTATTTATTTATTTATTTTTGTATATACAAGAAGGTACATTGGGTTTATGAAAGTACATTGCACTGATGTTTTTACATTCTTGCAAAGCCACTAACACACATAAGTGTTTCGGACAGGTCCTTAATCTAACAGATAATTTTAAGTGGGTAATTTGTAGCAAAATTTGAAGAATATTAACAGGTACATTGTAGTAAAATTTGAGGATTATCAACAGGTACATTGTAGCATAATTTGATGATTATTAATATGTACATTGTATTAAAATTTGTGTTCAACATAACAACCATGATATAAGTTGATAGTAGTGATTACAATGGTGAAGTTGCATGGCTTAGGCACATATATCCGGGGAGTGGGTAGCACAAGATACAGTGCGAGTTTTGAAGCACTACGTAGGAAACTATGAGGATAAAACTAGGTACTTTTTGGTTTTACTTTGGAATAAGCCATGAGTTGGACAGTTCTTAATTCGTTACGGAATAAGTTCCATAAACTAGTTCCCATTATTTGCTTAGAGAAGAGGAAAGCATGGACTTCTGAGACAATCAAAACCAAGTCAAAGTACATGCAAAGTAAAAAAAACTATGAATCTTGATTTATAAGTTCTTAACATATGATATTGCAATCTGCATTTTAACTAGGTACATACACAAATGAAGGGTAAAGTAAGTTTTAGGCCTAGGGTGACTACTAAAAGCTTAAGACAAATGCAATGTGTTCAAAGAGAACACATTGTGAACACACATTGAGAATGTGTGTGAAACATAACTGCATATGAAGGATATCTCACCTGTTGATAAAATTCAAAGGCAGTTCTCTGTTACACCGCTCTTTAAGTTTGCGGTTGAGCACCATTAAAAATTCTGTCTTAAATTTAATTTCTAGCAGGGATTCATAGTCATTGCGAATATGAAGCAGTACCAGATCATCTTGATATGTTGATAACGTTGCCTGAAA
This sequence comes from Procambarus clarkii, assembly GCF_040958095.1. NCBI lineage: Eukaryota > Metazoa > Arthropoda > Malacostraca > Decapoda > Cambaridae > Procambarus > Procambarus clarkii. The sequence continues at coordinate 18,901,466 of NC_091219.1, forward strand.
TGCAAATGAAATATCAGTGAAGTATACTATATTAATAATAATAAAGCTGTAATTAATTTTAAAGACATTTATAATATTCAGTAACACTGCATTTTTTAAATTTTAAACATACCGTTTTTTAAACAAGATCTGGTAATTGTATTCTAGCTTTACACATGAACTATATGCCTTAAAATGTAGAATTTAGTGAAGTGAAACAACTTTCAAAATTGGTCCCTTTCTTGCTCCCTTGAGCCATCACCAAATGAAGAAAGAAAGAAAGAGTAGACACAAAAGAAACAGGGTTATGGATTGGACTGATGAATTGCAGATCAAGTAAGCAGACTAACAAACAGGAATCATGTACAGGAGAACCAGCCAAAGGCAATACCTGTACACTACACAAATTTCAGGGTGAAGATATAGTTAGACCTCCGTAACTTGTAAGCTTAAAATTCCAAGCAGTAAATGGCAGAAAGAAAAGGCAGCTATTATAGTACTGTATATCTCCTTAAAGTCATGGGTGCTGGTGTAAGCACAGGGCTGACTGAGCTTCACCATCCTATGAAGGAGCTGGGACAGAGAAACCTTGATACAAGAAACCAATGTCTAAGGATTCAGAAACCAGCACAGAAGACCTTTAAGACAGATGCACAAATATCTGTGCAAAGTCACAAGATCAAAGAAGACCAGAAACTCCAAGCTGAACAAGCCAAGGCCAAGCATGCACACAAAATGGGATCGTGGCACAAGACAAGGAACTCATTCTTAGCAAGAAACAAAATAGGAAGACATACAAACTGATCACTGCGATGAAAGGACAAAACTCTGGTAGTTAATGCAAGGAATGGAGCATGCTGATACTATTTACCAATGGCAAAATGTCAAACATGGAAGACAGCCTTAAAATGGACACAGTATTCCAAAGTGTGTGAAACACAAACTGAATTGGAAACAAAAAAATATAAAAATATGTGATAATACCTGGATGGATCCAGTAGAGCATCTTAGGGCTAGAGGTGGGAAATACATGACTGGAGGAATCAAACAGAAGACAGGTCCAAACCAAATTCCAGCAATAGTGGCTCAAACAACACTGAGTTTTAAGAGGCAATTGTGTAATGCGGTTGAGCTCCCTCCAACTGAGGGAGCGGGGTCAGCCGAGCAGACAGCACGCTGGACTTGTGATCCGGTGGTCCCGGGTTTGATCCCGGGCGCCGGGGAGAAACAATGGGCAGAGTTTCTTTCATTCTATGCCCCTGTTACCTAGCAGTAAAATAGGTACTTGGGTGTTAGTCAGCTGTCATGGGCTGCTTCCTGGGGGGTGGAGGCCTGGTCGAGGACAGGCCGCAGGGACACTAAAAGCCCCAAAATCATCTCAAGATAACCTCAAGATAGGCACAAAATGAGATGACCCTTTATAAATAACAAAGACAAAACTGGGAAAAGTCTGGGCATAACCTGCAGAAATAAAGCTACGTTTAAAAAAAATAAAATAAAAACCAGCCGATTGACTGACAGTTGAGAGGTAGGCCCAAAGGGCCAGAGCTCAACCCCGGCAATCACAATTAGGCGAGTACACACACACACACACACACTACGTACAAAATAGTAACAGGAATCGACAAAATTGATAGGAAAGAATTCCCGAGACCTGGTACTTCCAGAACAAGGTCATAGATTTAAACTAACTCAATAAAGCTGCCGAAGAAATACAAGAACATTTATATTTCACTCTTTCGCAAATAGTGGTAAACGGTTGGAACAAGTTAAGTGAGAAGGTGGTGGAGGCCAAATCTGTCAGTAGTTTCAAAGCATTATACAGCAGAGTGCTGGGAAGATGGGATACCGCAAGCACAGCTTTCATCCTGTAACTACACTCAAGTAATTACTTAGGTAATTACACAAACAAAATCTGAATGAAAACTAGAGAAGCATTGTATGCCTATTCTTAAGAAGCAGCAGGGTGCTGCTGTCAAGAAGTTCTTGGGTGTCTTGGAGCTGGCTTTTCATGATACTATATAGTGAGATAGAGAATGTAAAGTAGTCATTTAATATCTTCAACCTTTTTCAACTATACAGAACTGTACTACTACTGAATTTTCTCCAGGGCTGATGTCTCCTCTACAACTTGTAAGTTGGATAACAATGAAAGTGTCATCAGTATATTATAATGAAGAATTAATACTAAATATATTGAAAAGGATGAAATAAATCAGCCTTTTAGGCTGAAATAAATCATTATCTGAAAACTCTTCCAAACTATAGTGAGAAACCACTAAAAAAAAATTCAACACTACCAACAGTATTACAGTACCTGGATAACATTTTCCAGGTCAATCTTCCTCTTGATAACATCCACAATTGCTCCTTTTTCAGGACCTTTCTTAACTTGCATCCGCCCAATTAGATACAGATTTGATTTTGTTACAATCAGGTCACGTTTGGTTTGTCTGAACCTGCGATCAAATTTATCCACAGTCAATGCAAATTCAACCTGTAAAAAATACCAATTAGATAAATATAAACTTACCAAGCCTTATTACAATTATTATAATTAAGACAGTATACCTTTGTGACTATTTTGGAGATTAGGTCTAATCTCTTTTACCCATAGTTAAGCTTACTTATAGATAAATGCTTGTTCTTTGTTAAAGTTATGGACTATCGGGTCATTTGGTTGCACTCTGGGTAATAGATGCCAGTATGCATTGCAAAGGTTGGAGGTTTTATATTTGTACTTTGGCGTCGTGATGACGCTCTCAGCGTCGTCAAAACAATACACGCAGTTTGGGGGATGACTCTTGGAGTCGTACATTAATTTTTGCTTATTCTTATTATTAAGTATAAACATTGTGAGTGAATGAGTTTAACATTGGGTTGTGTGCTCACCGGCAATGGCCGGCCTACCTTGCATTATGATGCGGGTGGCTCGCCGGGCACGCGAAAGTGCTAAGAAACATGATGCAGTACTTTTATTGCATTGATGATGTACATCCTAAGGAATTAATGTTTCCAGTTTACACTTCTCACCATTTAAATTAAAATCATTTACTCGTTTCATTATATAGTTTAGTAATTGAGTATCGATGATGAGAATATTATGGAAATGATTATTAACTCTAATCAGTAATTAAATTATGCCCAAGTTTAGTGGGGGCTTAATTTAAGCTGTAGTCTAAGAGTTGAAGCAGATAATGGTGTGACCGGTAAATTTAGTAATAGTGGACAATATCATGCAGGAATGAATGCAGTAAAGTGGTATGTGGGTAATTTGGCCAACAAAGGTCAATGTTAAACTTATCAACTATTCTAATGGAAATGTTATCACATGTCACATAATTACATTTAGGATTCTATAATTTGCTCCAGTTGTTATTGGTATCTTGGAGTTCTTGATCACAAACTGGTCAGATACTGTCGAGTTCACCGCACAATTTACTTACGCAGTAGATTGCAATACTCTACCTTCACTTATTTGCTTTGTTAGGACTGTAGTTGTGGCTGTGTAGCAATTGGTAAATATTTTATTATTTAATTTTTAGAACAAGTTAGTCGAGATTATGACAAGTTAGTGTAGTAGTTCACTGATGTTGTTACTATTTTGCTTTAATGATCTAGCCTAGTGGTTAAACACTTTATATTGTTATCTAGTCAAAGGTGTTATTTGTACCGTTTATTGTGTAGCGATTACAATATTCATCACCAAAGTGGTGGCTGTGACAGATGAGTGATAGCTAATATTATAGATTTGTATCAGATGGTAAAAACGGGAAAATACTATGAATAATGACCTCCTACACATGACCTCCTGCACAGAGTGCTGCATGTTACTGATTTGAATCACAAAGTACATCTGGATGTACTAAACACATAAATATAATAATAATAATAATAATAATAATAATAATAATAATAATAATAATAATAATAATAATAATAACAATAACAATAATAATAACAATAACAATAAAATTATTATTATTATTTTAATCATTGAATAACTTTTCTTCAATTTTTAAATGTTTATATCAATACACACAAAAACTGATTTAAGTAAATGGGCATACAAACCTTTTCTCTTCTGGGAATCAAAGAAGAGAGACCTCGTTTGTACTCTACACCAATGTAGTCTCCATGAAAGTTTCTATTAAGGGAGTGTCTACGCCGTTCCTTACGATTGACCAAGAGATCACTAGCTTCCAGTCGTTCCTTCAAATATCGCCGTTTGCTAAAATTTAAATGAATCGTACAATTATACAAGAGCAGATTATGGAGATATTGTAATGATTAATGAATCAATGTCTATACACAAGTTAAAAAACAATACAGTAATATAAAAACTTGATAAGAAAAGAATGTAAAATAATTTGTACTTTTACTTCAGCAGAATGTATGCAAGTAATATTTAAGTAATATTTTATTGAACTGAGAAGCAATGCAGCATGTAGATATCATTATGTAATAGCTTTGCAATGTATAATAAGCTACAATTTATCACTGAAGACAACAGATATGTATATAGCTGAAGAACTAAAAACATTGGGTAATAGTGAAAACCTTTTAAACCTTTGTAAAAATCTTTTACATACACTGCTGTGGACAAACTTTCCAATACAGTACCGTATATTTATAACACCAAAAATTTTTATATTTCATAAATGGTACAATTTACTCTGAAAGTACAGTAGTACATTTTTAATTTTTAACATGGCATAAGTTTCTGCAAACTGAATGACTTGGTAGATACAGTATGTGCCTGCATGACGAGGTCTTCACAAACACAATGTTCCAGGCCTCAAATGATAAAACATAATACGCAACCAACCTGTAGTATTTCTTGAATGCCTGCTGGATAATTCGGGCGAAGTGGTCATATCTGCGCTCTCTACACTCTTCAAGCATGTACAGAGATTCTGGATCCTAAATACAGAAAAACTAAAGTTATGTATCTTCAGTCATGATCAGTAACAAGTCATAAACTATAGGAGTTAAAATGTTGATGTAAAGGTTCTTGAATAGATCCTAAATTATTGTATAGGAATTATGATGTAGGTGAAGACATTCTATTCATTAGAAAACAAATTTAAATCAGTAAATGATGATGATAATAATAAGAATGGATAATAGGAATTGTAGTTACAAATTGGTCTCAGTACAAAGGATGAATGTAAACATCTTTATTTATATAGTTCTATGATATAATAATTACAGATACATAATAGAAGCAACCTTCAATTAGGTTGTAGAAAGTATATTATGTCAGTAATATACTTGCTCTATATTTTCATTAGCTTATGTGCAGATAATAAGGTGTGTTTGATAATTCTACTTGGTCCACTAATTACAATTAATACCTCTTCCCAAGTGTACAGTTAATACCTCTTCCCTAACCTGCTAGAGGGTGGTCAGGTGAGGTGTGGATCGGTAATACAACCAGTCGATAGCAAATCATCTCCAGTCTAACTCCAAGAGTAATTACCTAAGTGTAATTACCTAAGTGTAGTTACAGGATGAGAGCTACGCTCGTGGTGTCCCGTCTTCCCAGCACTCTTTGTCATATAACGCTTTGAAACTACTGACGGTCTTGGCCTCCACCACCTTCTCACTTAACTTGTTCCAACCGTCTACCACTCTATTTGCGAAGGTGAATTTTCTTATATTTCTTCGGCATCTGTGTTTAGCTAGTTTAAATCTATGACCTCTTGTTCTTGAAATTCCAGGTCTCAGGAAGTCTTCCCTGTCGATTTTATCAATTCCTGTTACTATTTTGTATGTAGTGATCATATCACCTCTTTTTCTTCTGTCTTCTAGTTTTGGCATATTTAATGCTTCTAACCTCTCCTCGTAGCTCTTGCCCTTCAGTTCTGGGAGCCACTTAGTAGCATGTCTTTGCACCTTTTCCAGTTTTTTGATGTGCTTCTTAAGATATGGGCACCACACAACAGCTGCATATTCTAGCTTTGGCCTAACAAAAGTCATGAACAATTTCTTTAGTATATCGCCATCCATGTATTTAAATGCAATTCTGAAGTTAGAAAGCATAGCATAGGCTCCTTGCACAATATTCTTTATGTGGTCCTCAGGTGATAGTTTTCTATCTAGAACCACTCCTAGATCTCTTTCTTTATCAGAATTCTTTAAAGATTTCTCACACAATATATAGGTTGTGTGGGGTCTATGTTCTCCTATTCCACATTCCATAACATGACATTTATTAACATTAAATTCCATTTGCCAAGTGGTGCTCCATATACTTATTTTGTCCAGGTCTTCTTGAAGGGCATGACAGTCATCTAAATTTCTTATCCTTCCTATTATCTTAGCATCATCAGCAAACATGTTCATATAATTCTGTATACCAACTGGTAGATCATTTATGTACACAATAAACATCACTGGTGCAAGAACTGAACCCTGTGGTACTCCACTTGTGACATTTCTCCATTCTGATACATTGCCTCTGATTACTGCCCTCATTTTTCTATCAGTCAGAAAATTTTTCATCCATGATAGAAGCTTACCTGTCACCCCTCCAATATTTTCCAGTTTCCAGAACAACCTCTTATGTGGAACTCTGTCGAAAGCCTTTTTTAGGTCCAGATAGATGCAGTCAACCCAACCATCTCTTTCCTGTAATATCTCTGTGGCTCGATCATAGAAACTGAGTAAATTCGATACACAGGATCTTCCAGATCGAAAACCATACTGTCTGTCTGATATTATATCATTTCTCTCTAGGTGTTCTACCCATTTAGTTTTGATTAGTTTTTCCAATACTTTCACTATTACACTTATCAATGATACAGGTCTATAATTGAGGGGGTCTTCCCTGCTGCCACTTTTGTAGATTGGAACTATGTTAGCCTGTTTCCACCCGTCTGCTACGATTCCTGTACACAGGGATGCCTGAAAGATCAGGTGAAGTGGAATGCTGAGCTCAGATGCACATTCTCTCAGAACCCATGGTGAAACGCCATCTGGGCCAGCTGCTTTGTTCTTACCGAGCTCCTTAAGCATTTTTTCCACTTCGTCTCTAGACACCTTTATGTGTTCTATGTTGTTCTCTGGAATTCTTATTGTATCTGGTTCCCTGTTTTCAGTGATTCAGTGAATTCAGTGATTCAGTGAGAGAGTGATTCAGTACAGATGCTTGAGAGATACCACACATCTTCAACAACAATGTAACACTGGACGTGTTCAGTTCCTACCCTCACGAGACGGATCAGCCTCAACACAGAGCAGCCAGCCAGACTCTGGCCGCATCGAGCTTCCACGTTCTCGTCTAGCACTTAGCTCTTTGACTCCGCCCGCATTCAGAGCACCACGCTCTACACACTTACCCTGCATCCAAGCATCTCTCTATCCCTGGTCTCACTCAGCTCTCTGCCCTGCTCCAGGCTTCCTCTCAACTACATCAATTCTTCACTACATTGCCAACAAATTGACTGTTGTAACCAAGACTATACTAAATATAAAAAACAACTAAACTCTGTGTCTAATCAATCAAACACGCTCGAGTAATCATACGTTACAAGATATTATACCTTTACGAAGATTTTACTCCTGCCAATCTGATATTGGCTGGGGTCCATGTTCACGCTCGTCATGATTATATGTATGCCTTGCGTTGGCTCGCCATGCCATGAAGGCCATGTATCCTTAGTTAAGATTGCGTATCTATGCAGGAACTTTTGGAATGGGCGTCGATAGGCAAAGCCAGCTCTTTTCACTCTGATGTTTTCCTTCAAGCCGAGGTATTCTACCTGCATAACACATGAGGAAAAGTTAGATTTTGTCATGCTGAATTATACTACAGAAAAAACTTCATATAATGAATGAAAAGACAGCATTTAAGAATTAAGATAAATAATCAAAAAAGCTTTGAAAATGGCCTAGTCAATAAAACAAATAAAAGCGACACTGCATCATGAAAAATATTATGATGTAATATGACAAAATAATTCAATACGTCTTATTTATATCCAATTCTCACCTGATGTTTTACCATTTGATCATCCCAATCATGAGGCCTTTTAGTCTCATTTGGTTTAATACAACGAATATAGTGTGGCACGCACTTCACGAGAGTGGTGACAAGCTCATTTGCCTGTGTTCTTATCTTGGTGCCAGCCGTGGTTGGCCTACCCTTCACACCAGCCTGAATCACATCTGGGAAGAGGCTGCGAATGAATGCATTGCTGCTCATTTGCATTACCTGTTGGGTATACAGTAAATTATTTTTATGCATTCTTACCATACATGAACATCTTAAGAGTAATATATATACCAGCACAATTCGTCAACTTACATACACTGTGTTTTACCTGAATTTATCCGAGGGCTACTATCTCTCTTGTGGCCCCAATGAGGACAGGAAATATCACCCTATTTGTCTTAATGAATTTATAGAGATAAATTTTGAATTTTCAGCAATGTTTTGAGATTTATGGCTTTGGTGGGAAAGCAATTCCATGGGTTTATAACCCTTGGAATGGGTGATAAAAAGCATCTCTTGTTTTCTGTCCTACATTTTGGCTTATTGAAATTGAAATCATTGCTCCTTATTTGTTACATCTGACCTTTTCAAGAAGTGGTCTGGATTAATATTCTCCAAATTCTTAATACTGCATTTTCAAAGTTTTGAGGAGTTCAGCCCTGTCATGTTTCGTTTGCAGGGTTGTTAGCCCTGTGGCCCCTCAACAATTCCTGGTAGGGGAGTCAACTTAGTTCAGGAATAATTTTTGTTGCCTGGTATTGAACTTTCTCTAGACCCCTTTATATTTTTCTGAAGATGAATTCTCCATACTTGGATACAACAGTCCAAGATGGTGTGCACTAGAGACTTAAACAGTGGAATAACTACCTGAAGTATCTTTTCTGTATACTGTACTCTATAATGAATATACAAATAAACAAAGCACAGTGTTTACTCAGAAATAACTGAAGTATTTGGAAAAATTAGGTGTTTTCTGGACTAATGACTGGGTGCACAAATCAATCAAGATGATCAGCAACATGTGCTCTCAACTATTCTTTTCAATTTTTTTTATATTTTAATTATAAAATTTTACTGTGAAGTTGTTCTTGACGAGCTGTATTTTTTTGTACAAAAAAATGGCATTACTGAATATTCCTTATACTGGAAAATAATATATAAAGTCACATTCATTCCCAATACAGTACCTCAATGATATCAACGAAGAGAACGTCCCGGTTTTTCTCACAGAAACTTTCAACGTGATACGAGACATTGCCAGCATAGTGTTTGATAGTAAATCCATTATTGAATTTTTGGTAGTGTGGGTTTGTTCCAACCTGCAAAGTGTACAAAACCAATGTTTAATAATATCATTAAATAAATGAAGCATGTTTTACTAGTACCAAAATAACTTTGTGAGCAGAACAAATACAGTATATAAGTACAGTCCTCTATGTCCAATATGAAAGCCTACAGTATACCATTTCTCTTAACCCTTAGTGCATGCAATTATAAAAGTATATGTAATCTAGTATTTTAAGAGTCATTTTCCATGTGACAGTTAAAGATACAGAACAAAATAGTGAAGAAAAAACCAACGTTGAATGTAATGAAACGGCATTTTCTGGGTAGAGCCCCGGAGACTCCTTGGAGCTACTGGACTGATATTAGCTAATATTAGTATGGGGCTTCAGTCATATGGAGACCACCGGGGACCACTAGCCAGAACATGGTCCCTTCACCTATCTGAGGGGACGATGTTCTGCCTAGTGGTCCCCGGTATGCACAACAAGTCCATATGACTGAAGCCCCATACTTTTATTAGCTAATCTCAGTCCAATAACTCCAGAGAGCCGACGGGGCTCAAGGGAGCCCTGTCGACTCCCATAGAAAATTAGAACAATCTTTAAAAAAATCTAAAGTTCCCATAGAAAATCCCCATATTTCAGTGGATACGAAGAATTCCACACTAATTAAATTCTGATATTCATGCGAGTTCCTCAAATTTTGATAATGTTGACCCTTATTTTTAATGTCCCTGATGACAACAATTAAAACTTTTGTTATACTGTACTAGAGATTTACCAGTATGTTTTCTAGTAAAATGTAAGACAATCTTACTGAATACAAGCCACTGGAAAGTATATACATTATTTTTAAGCCTCGGAGAAGTACTGTAATACTATTGAGTGATTTTAGAGCTCCATTTTTGATGAAGTTTATATTCAAAAACATTTTTGTTTGGCTTTAATTGAATTATTTTGATTAATTATTTTTCATACAATTTTGATGAAATTTTCACACAATGTGAAAACATTGCATAACAGCCACTACAAAACATACATGTTTTTCTCAATTCAAAATATTTAATGTGAATATAAAGAATAGGTTCAACTGCTCTAAAGGAGAAAATTAAATAAATTAGATTACATTTCAGTTTAACATACTTGTGAATCCATCTTACGATGAAAGTCATCATCAGCACCTTCAGATTTTGCACTCATGGTGGCACAGGTATCATCAAGTATGCACATGATGCCAGGTGGTCGTTTGCTTTCTATAAGGTCACAAACAATTTTGTTGTCAAAGTAGTTGATTGGTGTCCATTTAATACCCTGGAAATATACATTAATAAACATACGAATATGAATATATTTCATAAAACATCATCACTACATGAAACTTGTAGTAAAACACCTTAACTTATATGTACTGTACCAACTATGGCACAACTCAAAGCACTGCCACTTGGCTATTACACTGCAGTTACTGTACTCTTACTACTGTATATTACAGTTACCACTACAGCTACCAAATCTAGAATAAAGTAATCAGTGCCTTACCATCATTAAATATCACTTTGAAAAAATTGTACTGTATATCATTTGCTAATTTTCTTTCATTCATATATATCTGCTTACTTCTCATAGTATTTATTAATTATTATCTACCATAATTATGTGTTTAAGTTATGCCCAAAATACTGTATCTACTAATAACCACTGCAATATGATGATTTATGTATCTTAACACTAACAATAGATTTAATTGTTTATTTATATCATTATTATCAAGCCTAAGCTTCAAAATGTTCACATAGTGCAATATATTTCCACTTCTTAGTCTTTATCAATACAGTATTTGCATTCTTACCTCCGCTAAATATTCTTCCTGTTCACTCTTCAAAGTCAGCTCAATGAAAATTTGCTGTAATTTTTCATTCACATAGTTGATGCAGAATTGTTCAAATCCATTCTTGCTAAATATTTCAAATCCATATATGTCAAGAATACCAATGCTTATCAAATTTGCATCAGTGACCATGGCTTTATTTACCGTCTGCAGTGACAAAAAATGCAAAAATAAATATGCATATTTTCAAATAATTTATCATGAATATTGAATATTTTGCGACTGCCAATTATCAGAGCATAACACACACAAAGGCAAAATTAATATATCATTGTTAACATGCAACATACAGATACAGTACTTACAAATAATGTATTCATTTTCTCAAAGACAGGCAGCTTGTGTATATATCTACATTAGGCTTATATTGAGGTCACCCTAAGGTTGAACTATTGACCCTTCCCAGCATGTAATCCCACTACAGTTGACTAACTCCTGGGTACCTACTTACTGCAGGTGAACAGGGCATTAGGCGACAGGAAACGTGCCCAACCATTTCCGTCCCACCTGGGATTTGAACCCATGATTCCCAAATGTGAATCGAGAATGAACCCAACTGTACTACTATGGCGAGGTTATATTAGCAGCCCAAAGAAAAAATGGGAGTGGTTTAGGAAAAGATTAATTTTTACAAAATTGCACTCATCCATTTGTCACATCTCACACACTTCTGTACATAGCATTACAGACAAAGAAGTATTGCCAATATTCGTTAACAATTCACAAAGAAACACAGCTAGTTGCAGCACATTCAGGTTTCTAACATAATAAAACAAATGAAATTTGCACCTAATAAATGAGAAAATGCCTATGTTTCAAATGTAGATATACTAATAGAACAACTACAGTAGTGGGTACAATAAATTAAATAAGTACAGTATATGATCAAATTCACTTTAATTGCTGCTCTAGTGAAAATACAAGAAAAATGTATAAAAGTAATGAGAATGAGTTAAACATAAAATATTAAAATTATGTGATATGTGTTAAAATTATGTGATATGTGCAGATAGATGACAAACATGTAGGCATTTTATGAGCAAGAGCATCCTTTCTACCACATCTCTCTAACATTGACACTTTCGCTCGGTAATGACGCAGTATGGCATGAAAACTTTAGTAGACAAATGTTCGGTAACAACGCAGTATGGCGTCAAAAATTAAAAAATTTGGCCTGCCTTTGGGTTGGCTGTGGGAGAGACGCGCTGAGGTTTTGGACATTATATGCATATAATCCTGTAGGGAATTTCATTGTGAATACATTGATACCAAAATGAAAGACCAAGGACCAGAATTGAGGTAACAAAGTTAAAAAGAGTATACACATTTTATTGCTCTTGATGAGCGCTCACGGGGGTAATGCTCCGTCACTTTCTCTGTTTGCTGTGGGTGGTCCGCCAGGCTTTTGGACTTTATACTTGCATATACTCCTGTAGGGAATTCTATTGCAAACACATTGATACCAAATTGAAAAACCTAGGTCAAGAATTGAGATGACAAAGTTGAAAAGAGTATAGACTTTTCAGTATTCCCGCGCTCTCTAATGGAATGCAAGGCATGCCTTGGGATGTCGCAGCTCTCTCTTTCAGGTAACCTTGGGCCACTTTTATCTTGTTGGCAGGTAGAGCGTGCCGCTGTTTTTGACATTATGTGCATATACTCCTGTAGGGAATTATATTGCGAACACAATGACACCAAAATGAAAGACTGAGGACGAGAATTGAGGTGACCAAAGTGAAAAGGGTGTATACATTTTATTGCTCTTGTGCGCTCCCGGGTAACACGCTCTCACTTTTTCTGTTTGTTGCAGATGGTATACCGGGCTTTTGGGCATTATATGCATTTAGTCTTGTAGAGAATTCTATTGCGAACACATTGATACAAAATTGAAAAACCTAGGATGAGAATTAAGATAAAATTGAAAAGAGTATACACTTTTCAGTATTACCGCACACTCCTGTGGAATGCCAGGACCCACTTAGGGGTGCGCGGTGCTCTCTTGCCCAGAACAACAAAGTGTTCATTAAGGGAAACTCCCGAACTTTGTAAAAGAATAAGTTAAGAGAATGGATAAACCTGAATTTATTCAGTGTGGCTATCCGAATACTGTACTTGTAGTGAGTAAACCTTATACTCGCTCCATTACCTCATCATCTTAATTAATGGCATAACTAATTAGCACTAACTACACAAGCTATAATCCTATCCCTATTTACAGGTAACTGTTCTTCCATCCTCGTATCTTATTGTAGGGAGCTGAGGTGTAGTCACCGAATATAAGCAAGCGACATGAGAATAGCTAACAGTACAGTTTCCACAGTCAAGAATGTAGCACTCGGCGTATACAGTCCTAATTGACCCCAAGACACTACAGCTTTGACACAGAACAGACAGCAGACTAGGACCGCATCGAGCTACAACGCTCTCCCACATAGAGGTCTGCAACTTCGGCCTCACTCAGCTCTCTGCTCTGCTCCAAGCTCCGTCTCAATGTCTACGACACTGTTGTATCCAAGACTACTAAATAAATATTAAAACCCACTAAACCATGTGTATCTAATCTACCCAACAACATAACATAAACGTACGTTACATACTCAAACAAAAATGGGAAACACTGATTTCACAATTAAAACCAATATTTAATATCCCTTAACTTAATATTCTGCCAGCAATAAACTGACCAAAAATCTGAGGAACTAGCCACAGCTAAAGATATAAAGAAGGAAAGTGGTCAAGATAGTAGATGGAGAAGACAAAAGTTCTCTTCATAAGGAACCCAAACTCCTTAATAGCAGTTCTTCCATTGACCCAATGCAATCTGAAAGTTACACTATACCAGTAAACAAGTGTGCATATAGTAGATTGAAATAGTGTTAGTAGGTATGCTGTAGCTCGCAAGCCTTTTAACCTGTGGTAGTTCCTATCACATCACATGTAGAGATTAGGAACTTGGTTCTTTGAAACCGAGTTAAACACCATCAGTTTACAAACTTGGGCATATGGCTGTCCCAATTACATCACCTGCAGTTTATTCACTGTATTTTTTTATTGTCCTTATACCACATGTAGTTTACAGCTCAATTATATGGATTTCAATGTATCACCAGCTAAGCAAGTAGATCATGTTTAATGTACTGTATTTGCAAACATAACTTGATGACTACTAATTAAGTAATTGCATTTAACTATAATCTACAATTTCTTACCTCTACAATATAGTCAAATAATCTAGAATATAATCCTTTGGTCCAGGCATCTCTTGCAAACTGCGCCTGCTCTGTGTTTAGAGTCACATCCACCCTCTCGGATTTTCCACCCCATTTGCCATCAAACACACGGCTGATAAGCTTCTGACCCAGGAGTTGAGCATCAATTCCCAGGAGAAATGCTGGGAACTGCAAATCTACATGAGAAAAATGGAATAATATTAGAGAGAGTTTTAACTTTAAACTTTTTTTGGGACTGTTTGATCAACAAACATATACCGCAAGTCAGAGAATGGCGACCTTTTCAATTCTTGGCATACTGAACAAGGTGCTGAAATTGTTAACACATACTATAATTTTTTTTTAAGGAGAGACTTTATATATACAGTATACTGTATATAAAAATGGATATTAAGACTGTGTTTAAAAGTTTAATAGCTAATATTTTAATCATACAGGTAGTTTTATTTGTTGATTATAGATTTCAAAAGATTGTCTTTTCTTATTATTCCTGATATTTTTAATCTTGCCTCTAACTCCCACGTCACACCTGTGGACCCTTCGTGGCACACTAGTGTGCCGCAAAATAGTGGTTGAAAAAACACTGCTTTAAGTGTCGGGTATTAAACAAAATTTCAGACAAAACAAAACCATAAAGAGAATACTGGAAACTCCAGACCAGTTTACCATTTCCCATAGTACTGTAGGATGCCTGCACAGCAGCAGGCATTCTGGCATAATGCCATGGTTATCAAAATTAAACACATCTATGCAACAGTAATTATTTCTGTACATATTCTATTTAAATTACAGGTAGGGTATGCAAGTTCACTTTTTATCTTTTAACTTCGCTAAACAAAATTGAAAGTGCAGCTCACAGTTTGGATCCATGATGAAGGATGCATTGTTATCTTCAGTGAAGGAAATGTTGCCTATGTGGAGAATTGCTGCAACAATTCTAAGAATGTCGAGTTGTGTGTTCTCTGGTATGCCCATCACACTCATTGCTAGAACATTTTAGAACATTATGCACATCAATTTTCATAAAAGATAACTCATTACATATACACCTAGTAAATAAATTTTTAAAGAGTTCACACTACATTATTTCAAAGTACGGATTTTCCAATATGGTTAGCTACAATATTATTTTAATGTAATAGATTGTGAATGGAATGAATCTTAACATGTAAGGCATATACAGTACAGGAGATATTTGGCTAAGAATGCTAGGCTGGCGTGAGAGTTTTATACATGAAGGTAGAAGAATGAAGAAGAACTTGGGAAGACAAGCAAGTGCTATGAGCAGTTAATGACATAAACCTGTGAATTTTAAGGATGCAAACTGACATGGAAGGAGTGTGAAGAAAATAGGAATATGATTAGAATAAAAGATATGAACAAACTTGCTAAGCAGAAGAAATGGGAAAGAGCCACTTTAAGAAATTAAAAAAAAAATAATTAAAAACATAAATCTGGTTTGGAAAGAAGTTTGAAAGTGCAACAAGGAGACATTAAAAGGTGGAGAAGTATTTTGAAAGTGTGATGGGTAGAACTGACAAAAGAAGTACAAATAACAAACAGACCACGAAAGCACTTGTAATGCAACCTACAAAGAATATCGCATTTCGTTCACATGTGTTACATAAGGCCAAAATTTTTGGTACAGTACTAGAAAATGGAAGTGGCTGGCAAAAGTGATGTACTACAGTATTCCATTTTCTGTTTTGGATCCTCTGGTAGGTTTGGAGAGGATACTTTACATTTACCGTTTTCTTGACGTTGGGAAACCTTAGGACGACAGGCTGTATAATGATGTAGAGAAATGAAAGGACAGTGGAACATCTGGAAAGGACTAACTTTGCAACTGAAGAAGGGAAGGGAACTATCAGGGGGGGAAGCGCCAAGTCATTACGACTATATGGCACTTGGAACGGGTCAGGATAAGGATTTGGGATGGGACAGAGGGAAGGAATGGTGCCCAACCACTTGGACGGTCGGGGATTGAACGCCGACCTGCATGAAGCGAGACCGACGCTCTACCGTCCAGCCCAAGTGGTTGGGTTTGCAACTGAAGAGACATTATGGTTTTCAAAAAGACAAAGAATGCCTTTGGCACTGTTCCCCACAAAGGTTGATTCCCATTTTGGAAAAGCAAGTTGGCATAATTGGGAAGATACTGGACCAATATCTGGCAAATAGAGGGTTGTGGTGAAAAGAAGTCAGGATGGAATGATGTAAGTGGGATCTTGCAGAGTTCAGTATTTGGACAATTATTGGTGTTGATTTATGCAATGACTTCCCAGTGGATTGAGACTCATACATGACTATTTGTAGGCAAGGTGATGAGAAGAGCAAGCAGCAAAGTGAACTACACAATATTCCAGGAGGACACTGATGAACTGCAAGAATAAGCAGACAAATTGGCAACTGATTAATTGAAATTTTTTTTTATTAAATATTTGTATTTAAGTAATGAAGTTCAGGAAAGGGAAGAAGAAACTAGGAAGAAAATGCTGTGGAGTTCACACAGGAGGTAGTTACACGAATCAAATGAAAAAAGAACCAAACCCTCTGAGTTGCAATGGACATGTGGGTCAGCAAATGGCTCCAAGCAACAGTCTCTCAGATCACATTATAACAAGAAAAGTCTGGCCCCAGGATGGGCTTGGGAGTAAAACAACTCTCTGAACACAACAAGTAAACCATAGAAATATATTAATAGGAAAAACATCAGCTGCTTATGCAAAGCTAGAAAACATAAGGATGACTTTCAAAAATATTACCAAGAAATCCTTCAGAATAATGTACTATTCAGTGTATGATAGGCCAGCCCTAGTAAACACAAGAACAAAGGTACAAAGACTTACCATGAGACAAGTACCAAAGGTAAAATAAATGAGCTATCAGGAGAAGCTAAGAGAATGAAATGCTCTGCGTATTAGTGGCTATATGTAATGTACATTTCTTACCTAGGAATTCTATACAATATCATCAAATGTATACACTTTTATATGAATAAACTATTATTATTATAAATTTAATGATAACTTTAAAGAAAAGAAAGAGGGGCAATATGATTACTATGTATAAGATACCATTAGACAAAGTGAGTAGAGATGGTATTTTCCCAGTGAGAGATAGTAGAACAAGGGGAGGGGGACATGTTGAAGATGGAAACAAGGATGAGCTACTCAGTAGCTTCCCGATGCTACAACCTGGAAAAACACAAGCTTTGGAGATCATACCAGGCCTCTGAAGGGCCACAAACTTCTAATGAGGGCTCAGAACCAGAAACTGGCTCTCAAAGAGGCAAGGGAAGCATGGGGATTAGCAATCACCACAGAACAAAGCCCACCAGAAAGTCAAAGCACTCTAAAACAAGCAGCTGCTTGGAAAATTTTATATCCCAGACAAAATAATGAAAGGCCAAGACAATAATTAACAGACACGGTGACTGAACACGGATTGAGCACGGAAAGTACACAAGATGCTGTAGGGAATAAGACAAGATAGAACTAGTAAAAGTGAATGTTTTGACACTTTAAATAGCTCACAGGAAGCCCTTTACACCTGGTTGAATGAAGTGGCAGGGCGCAGCTGTGAAAGTGTTACTGGATCTGTATGATGCTCCAGCACAGTATGTAGTGTGGGAGATATGACATATGGGTACTGTAATGTCTTTTTTGGGGATACTGAATTATCACTCTTATTTTCCTATTCGCTCTCCAATTTCTCCCAGGTTGATGCTTTCGTAATTCAGAAAAGTGGAATATAGGCTAGTAATAATGATTATTAATACAATTTAATTGTTACTAACCTCTCAGTGTCTCTTGGAAATCATGAGCATCATTAGTGCCATCGACCTTATAAACACCACTTTGGTTTAGGTAGGAATAATAGTCTGGAGAAGCAATGCCCAGTTCACTCTTCATATCAGCTGTAGCACCTGCACATATTTGATAGAAAATATGAAAGCTCCTCTCTCCTTCGTTTAGGGAATGCACTCGTGATTTCTCCAGTAGAAAATTAGATATTCGTCCTCCAAGGGGCTCGCCTCCTCTTGAGAACTGGATTTCTATATACTTGCCCTGTGAAACAATTGACAAGTTTAATAACTGTACTCTTAACTCTAGGTAAATATGGAATTTTATCTTTATGTATATATCTGTGGATGCACGTATGCTTGAGAGGAGAAAAGTGTGGTGTGGAGGATTTGGATATAGTACAGCATATACAATTTTTAATAAATACTATATAGTAGTAGCAATGTTAACTTTTAGTTCAATATGATTCATGGTGCAAAGACTTTCATATTATATGAAGTATAGTTTAAGGCAGTGGCTCTATCTTTGGGTTTTCTTATCTCTTGGGGTAAATAAAATAAGTAAAAGCTACATAAATACAAAACTACAGTAAATACAAATGCTCAAGACATGCCATTGTCATTCAACAGGTTGGAATTAATTCTCAGAAATTCAGAATAACTATCTGCATGTCTAACATTCCTGTCAATAATGAAAACAATCTACATTTTATTCCTCATAATAGTCCTACTTAAGAGTGCATTACTCATAAATAATTTGTTATTCTTAATTTTGTGTTTCTGCTCCCATTAATAATAATTTGCAACACTGTACAGTACTTACAAATCGAGAGGAATTATTGTTTCTGGTTGTCTTGGCATTTCCAAAGGCCTCCAGCAGAGGGTTTGACTCCAGAATAATCTCCTTTACTTGTTGTACTCTCTGTCCACCTCCTGATATTCGTGTGATGTAGTTCATTATAAATTTGGCAGAGACTGTCTTGCCTGCCCCAGACTCACCACTGAAATAAACAACAGGATCTGGATGCTACTTGCAATAAAAGAAAAGCCTGATAGACAAACAGTAATGGATAAACCGGCAAATAAAACTTATCTTCTTTAAATCCTCTATCAAACACAGTTTCCAACTAAATGATTTTGATAACACGAGGGCAAACGAGAAAAGTATTCCCAGGCAGGAAACAAACAAGTTGATATAATTAGTACAGGAGGCTCAGTGACAACACTTTACTGGTGTAATGTATACGGGCTGGTGTAACAAACACGAGCCACTTTAATATACATGGGCTGGTGTAATATACATAGGCTCATGTACATGGGCTGGTGTAATATACATGGGCTGATGTACATGGACTGGTGTAATAAAAATAGCAAATGTGGTACAGTACAGTAGGTTAGTCATACTGTGGTGGTTGAATTTTCCCAAGAAAACTCAATGAATATTTACATAGTAAAAAAATGTATTTAATGTTCAAAATAAATATTTTAAAGTTTCAAAAAATAAATACTAGCTTTAAAAATTCAAAAAATAAATACTAGCTTTAAAATTTCAAAAATTAAATACAGTAGTTTGAAAATGTTTTAATGAAAACAGAAAACAATCAAGTAACGTGCAAACAATGCATTACAAAAATGTACAGAACATTTGTTCTGTACAAAAATGTCCAGAACTTTACAATACTGTACTTACATAGTTTAAATATTGTCAATACAGTATACTGTAAATGTAATGTCACTACTGTATATATAGAGCCGGACAATCTTGCAAATAAAGACCCATTTTATCTGATCAATCGACTAATTGATATTTTACAGTACTTACCTAATAATGACACATTGACTGTCATTGTCAATCAACATGTTGCGATACATGGTGTCTGCAAGAGAGTAAATGTGTGGAGGGACTTCATACTGTGCCGCACCCTGGTAAAGCTCTATCTCGCGATCCCCAAAATATGGAAGCTGCTTGAATGGGTTGACAGCCACAAGCACAGGACCGATGTATGTGTATATTCTGTTGACAAGCAGGAGTATAGGTAATGGTTTTAAACATGTCAGTATTATCAAGTGGCAAATTTCTGGGATAGATTCCTTCAGTGGCTCCTCAAACTACCTAAACATAACTCAAAGCCATCAAAGAAACCCCACCTTAAGGAGTTACTTTCTACATTTAATGCTGGATTTATTTCAACCTTTAAATAGGACAGAATTCTCAGTAAGTATCAAAATGACAAGTCTGAGAAGCCAAACAAATAAGCCAAAGATCCAGGGGCTTACCTGTACAGTATATTGTAAAGAATCTATGGAAATATGCCCCTAATGCCCTGCATTTCTCACTTAAAGCATTTGACAACTGGATTTTATATTTTTATATTATAGCTCTATTTTGCTTTTGAATCCACCACTGTAGATGATGATTCACAAAACCGTGTCTGGAGATATGATGACCACACATCAGAAAATGAAGAGACGATGACGTTTCGGTCTGTCTTTTTCTGACATGTGGTCTGGTCGTCGATCTATCATTGTATCTGACGTGTGGTCTGGCCATCGATCTATCATTGTATCTGACGTGTGGTCTGGCCATCGATCTATCATTGTATCTGACGTGTGGTCTGGCCATCGATCTATCATTGTATCTGACGTGTGGTCTGGCCATCGATCTATCATTGTATCTGACGTGTGGTCTGGTCATCGATCTATCATTGTATCTGACATGTGGTCTGATCATCGATCTATCATTGTATCTGACGTGTGGTCTGGCCATCGATCTATCATTGTATCTGACGTGTGGTCTGGCCATCGATCTATCATTGTATCTGACGTGTGGTCTGGCCATCGATCTATCATTGTATCTGACGTGTGGTCTGGTCATCGATCTATCAATGTATCTGACGTGTGGTCTCGTCATCGATCTATCATTGTAGCTGACGTGTGGTCTGGCCATCGATCTATCATTGTATCTGACGTGTGGTCTGGTCATCGATCTATCAATGTATCTGACGTGTGGTCTGGCCATCGATCTATCATTGTATCTGACGTGTGGTCTGGCCATCGATCTATCATTGTATCTGACGTGTGGTCTGGTCATCGATCTATCAATGTATCTGACGTGTGGTCTGGTCATCGATCTATCATTGTATCTGACGTGTGGTCTGGTCATCGATCTATCATTGTATCTGACGTGTGGTCTGGTCATCGATCTATCATTGTATCTGATGTGTGGTCTGGTCATCGATCTATCATTGTATCTGATGTGTGGTCTGGTCATCGATCTATCATTGTATCTGACGTGTGGGCTGGCCATCGATCTATCATTGTATCTGGCGTGTGGTCTGGCCATCGATCTATCATTGTATCTGACGTGTGGTCTGGTCATCGATCTATCATTGTATCTGACGTGTGGTCTGGTCATCGATCTATCATTGTATCTGACGTGTGGTCTGGTCATCGATCTATCATTGTATCTGACGTGTGGTCTGGCCATCGATCTATCATTGTACTTTAATTTAATTTAAAACAACTGTAAGCTTCTCTTTGATTGTTTTTGTCAGCATCTGGGTTTTACTGACAACTCTTGAAAGCTCAACATTATCATACCCTACAGAATATGACACTTATTTTAATATCCCTCATTATCATCATAGCAAAAACAGTATATAAAGAGTACCATGTCATATCGTCAGTCGTACTCAGGAATCAATTAAGTCACATCGACGAGAGATTAACATTTCTATCAAACCTGCAAAACACGCAACATATCAAAGACCTGTTCTCTAAAATTAATGAACTATCTTATTACTTGTCTTCTAAGAGTCTCCGCTTTAAGTTGTCTGTAATGGCAGCCTCTGTTATCTTAGTGAGAAGGACCATGTCATCCACAGAAGACTTCTTGCTGCCTGCCTCGCTCTGCCAGTGATACATCTGCAAGACCAAAAATACCTTATTATAAATTACAGTACTACAAGTATTTGCTTCAATTATTCTGCCTCAATGTAATAAATAATTATATAATTCCAGGCACAGTCGCCATTCAAGCCTTTACTTGCTTCCAATCACACTAGGTAATTATAAATAAAAGTGGCTCTGCTTCCCCCACCCCTTAGCCTACTACATCCAACTTGGAAGTGGTAATGGGTAGAATGGGTTGTATGAACCCATCCCTTCAGCCCATTCACCTCAATTTCATTCCTCCCGCACAAATGCACATCTACTGACACCTAAACCACCCCTCATTATCACAGCCTCACACCTACCTTGGATTAATAAAGTCTTTAATTGGGCAACTTTTAAGGCAGTGTCGGGGATGCTCCCGGACGCAGGTTCGAGTCCTCGTCACGGCCCTTGTGGATTTGTTCACCTACAACCCTAATTTCCCTGCACTTCCCACCTCATCCTCAACCCGTCCCCTGCCCAAGCTCCCGTGACTCACAAGATAATCTTAACAAAAGCTCTGGTACACAAATGAAGCAAAGAACAATGGGAAAACCAGACTTAATAGTGGTGACAAAACTCTCATAATGATAACCAAGGCAGTTTTACACAGTATCAGATACTATGGTAAGAAAGAACCTGGAGGAAAGGAGGAGGGAGAGTAGCCCTATTGATAAGGAGAGAAACAAACTTTGAAGAAAAAAAGCATTGAGAAAGAAAATGGATATAAAGACCACCAAGATAAATATAATCGAAGAAGTGAAGATAGTGGCAGTGGTCATCTTTAACACTGTCTTGAACACCAATTTAAGGCTTAGAGAGGATTGATGTATGATGCTGTAAACAGAGCTTGCATAGATATAGATCAAGGGGGGGGGGGGCAGCTAGGATGGCCCACAGACCAAAGGCAAACTCTTAATCGTTTGCAACTTCAACTATGAATAGAATGGGTTACAAGAGTTGCACGGGGAGGGTACGAGACATGATGATCGACTTGAGAATGGTCCAGGACGGACCGAAACGTCGTCGTCCCTTCAACTTCTAGTGTGTGGTCTGGTCAACAGACATGATGATGTAAGCATGCGAAAGTAACAGATAGTAACTTCCTGACACAGCATATCAGGAAAGATATGAGAATGATGCGAGATTTATCAGAAAGACTTTACCTTGGATTAATAAAGTCTTTAATTGGGCAACTGAAAAGAATATGATGTTTAACTGTGACAAGTTCCAGGTATTGGTATGGTGGAAACGAAGTTAAAAAGAGAAACAGGGTACAAGACACAATCAGACCTACTCATTTGAAGGAAAGCAACATGTAAAAGATCTGGGAATAATGATGTCTGACTACCCGACATTTAGTAAACATAACAGAGCAAATATAGCGGCGGCCAGGTAAAAGATAGGATGGATTATGAGAACGCTCAAATCCAGAGACCCCAAAGGAGAGATCTCTGAATTAGAGAGAATATAGATAACATATACGGCACGCATAGAAACGATAAACCATCTAAATTATTGGGACAATCTCAAAGCTCTCAAAAGGAGACGAGAAAGGAAAGGACACCCAGAGTCTTTCTCCTCTTTGGAAAGGAGACGAGAAAGGAAAGGACACCCAGAGTCTTTCTCCTCTTTGGAAAGGAGACGAGAAAGGAAAGGACACCCAGAGTCTTTCTCCTCTTTGGAAAGGAGACGAGAAAGGTATCATATAATATATACATAGAAGATACTTGAAGGCCAGGTCCCAAATTTGCACAGTAGAATAACAACATACTGGAACGAAAAATACATAAGCAAATAGAGAATAGAACCAGTGAAGAGTAGAGGTGTCATAGGCACAATCAGAGAACACTGTCTGAACTTCGGAGGTCCATAGCTGTTCAACACCCTCCCAGCAAGCATTATAAATATTGCTGGAACAAAGGTGTATGTATTCAAGAGGCACTTCGATAAGTTCTTGCAAGAAGTGCTGGACCAACCAGGCTGTAGTGGATATGTGGGCTTGCAGGCCGCTCCAAGCAACAGCCTGTTGGACCAAGTTATCACAAGTCGAGCCTGGTCTCGGGACGGGCTCGGGGAGAACAGCTCCCAGAACCCTCTCCAGGTATGCTCCAGGTATTTACTTAAAGCATAAAGAACATTAAAAAGAACGGACCAGCTAAAGGAGATTAGTGAATAACTTAGACTTCTTTCTAGAGGGTGCAAATCTTGTCTAACTCCCAACGACCTGAAAGCACCAGTATAAAAAGCCATGATTTGTTGAGATCTGAAACCTATGTTTATGGGGCAGCACAAAACGTGGACCAGACTGTGCGACACAGTGGTTGCTAGGATCAGGTTGGGTTACCGTTACCTGTTGCAGGTGGCTACAGGTGACGGATCTCTCAATCCTGAGCACTCCAGGTGCAAACTCTGTGAGCAGGAACTGCGGCATGATCTCCCACACCACATCACCGAATGCCCAGTTATCAGACCATTCAGACTCTTTGACATGAGGTACTTGGAGCTTTGCAATTTCTTTATTCACACTCGTGTTCTTGAAGATATCCTCATATTGCACCCAAAGTTTGCCAGTGCAGACTACTGAACATATAGTCCTGTATGACTAACCATCCTGCGAGATGGAGACTCAGTATCACTGCTACCTTATTCACTCTTGTGTTCATGATATCCTCATAATGCACCCAGAGTCTGCCAGTGCAGACTACTGATCATATGCCTCTGTATAGCTAACCATCCTGGGTGATGGGGATTTTTAGCATCACGTAGCTAGCTTTTTGACACTGTACTCCCCTTCGTATAGTATAGGGTAGCTGTACAAATGCAGATGGACCTAAATGTGTTAATAATAAAAAAAATTGTCTCCGAATATCAACAAGGATTCAGACAAGTTCTGCTTAATTACTTTACTGGAGTTTAATAACAGGGTAACAGTGGAAATGCGAGCGTGCACGCGCCAGATATATATCCAGTATATATTGAGCTGAAAAAACAAACAAATTATCAGATCCTAGGCATTCTTAACGGGCTGGTTAAGTGTTAATCCAGCACACTTAACCAACTGTGTGCTGGATTAATATTAATATATATTAATTCGAAGGCTACTCACAATAAGAAACGTAGTACAGTATTTAATGAGACCCTAATTAATTACGCATATTAGGCCGGCTTGGCATCTTCTTTAACAATAACTTTCTCGTATTCGGCATAACACTAATCTAAAACGATAGAATAATGGCAGTATTAAGTTTCGCGTTCTGAAAATATTTAACAATGTAGAGAATGTAAAATGAATGTAGAGTAACTACAAACTTCCGTTCAGCGATAATAATTAATTGCCATAACAATAATTATATACAAAAATATCCCGTTTTCCACTTTCATGGTGAGGGGTGATATCAGCCAGGAGAATAAAAGGGGAATAAAATATCAAAAGAAGGTTAAAGATATTGAAAAAGAGTATCACTCGTCCATTCATTGCATCATATTAACTACAGCATCTCACACACACACACACACACACACACACACACACACACACACACACACACACACACACACACACACACACACACACACAGTGTGTGGTGTGGAAAAAAAAAAAAAAAAAATAAGTTAGTAGTTAGTAAACAGTTGATTGACAGTTGAGAGGCGGGCCGAAAGAGCAAAGCTCAACCCCCGCAAAAACACAACTAGTAAACACACACACACACATTCCATGAGTTACCGTCGTCGGCTTGTTACACACACCTAAATATCATTACCCCACATTCGACTTGAGAATGGTCCAGGACGGACCGAAACGTCGTCGTCCCTTCACCTTCTAGTGTGTGGTCTGATCAACATCATTACCCCCACATTCTTTTTTTTTTTTTTAGATATATACAAGAGTTGTTGTAGAGCCACTAGTACGCGTAGCGTTTCGGGCAAGTCCTTAATCCTATGGTCCCTGGAATACGATCCCCTGCCGCGAAGAATCGTTTTTTCATCCAAGTACACATTTTACTGTTGTGTTAAACAGAGGCTACAGTTAAGGAATTGCGCCCAGTAAATCCTCCCCGGCCAGGATACGAACCCATGACATAGCGCTCGCGGAACGCCAGGCGAGTGTCTTACCACTGCACCACGGAGACTGCTAAATTCCTTAGCAGACTGATTCCTTGCACAACATTCTAGAAAGGTCGAGATCCACAAAAAAAATAATAAGTTCGCTGCTTCAAGCTGTTTAAATTATGATTTAATAATTTCCAGAGCGCTTGTATAGGCTAGACTTCAACTAGCAAGTCTTACAAGTCTACAGAGATGAGCTTAACACTGGACATGCCAATGTCCAGTGTTACTGTCCAACACTGGACTCATCTCAAGACATCTCTCAAGATGCCAGTAGCAGCTGGCTGGCGGGTCCATTTCCGGAGCAATACCCCCAGACCAACACGCCTCTTGCCTATAATATCATGTTTGTCCTATTAATAATACAAAGATGTTTCGCAAGCAAGCGAATAGGGCGGATAAAGATTAAATTACAAAGGAAGAGGAAGGGAAATAAAGATGGGTTAGGGAAAGGAGAGATCGAAGAAGAGGGGGGGGGGGGCCAGGGAAAGGACCCCCTCCGCCCCCCCCCCCCCCTTTTCGCCTCGATCCCTCCTTTCCTTAACGAAAGAGCAGAGCTCAACCCCCAGAAGCTCAACTAGGTGAATATGTGTGTTATTATGTCGTGTTTAAGGTTATTTACTGTTATTATTTATTTGTATATATACACATTTTTATGCAATTAATGGTGGGAGGGATTTCTAGTAAGTATTTCATCTGGGAATTACGTACTGTGGGGCTGGGTTTTCATCTAGTAAATCGAAGTTCTTGGACCACCAGCTGCGGGAGTGGGGCGTCTCATCATGGAGCAATCTTTCAAACATTGGGTCCTCTAATATTTGGATGGTGTTCCACACCCTGATGGCTTGGTGCTAATACCCCACCAGCATCATCCATGTTATAGTCATTCATCCACTTGTAAAGTCACTAGAACGTGCAGAATGACAGACGTCAGTCCCACAAACCAGAAACCTTCCATATAAATTGACTGAAAAGGCTCCACTCTCACACCCCACAAAGGCGAAGAGTCAGGGGTGGCACTGGAGGGTAGAACAACACAAGAATTAACGTAACTGCAGAAGGACCATCCGGAGACGAGGACCAGGGAGAGAGGGATGGGGACGAGGACCAGGGAGAGAGGGATGGGGACTAGGACCGGGGAGAGAGGGATGGGGACGAGGACCGGGGAGGGGAGTATAGTTAGCCGTAGGATGTGATTCACTGGGACATCACAACAGAGTATCCTGGAGTTTCCTGCGTTTTATGCTTTAATATATATATATATATATATATATATATATATATATATATATATATATATATATATATAACCAGTTCAAGTACTGTGGCAAGTTCATATTCCGTCCCGACTGCTTGCGGGTGTTGTACTCGCCTAGTTGTGCTTGCGGGAGTTGAGCTCTGGCTCTTTGGTCCCGCCTCTCAACCGTCAATCAACTGGTGTACAGATTCCTGAGCCTATTGGGCTCTATCATATCTACATTTGAAACTGTGTATGGAGTCAGCCTCCACCACATCACTTCCTAATGCATTCTATTTACTAACTACTCTGACACTGAAAAAGTTCTTTCTAATATTTCTGTGGCTCATGTGGATGCTCAGCTTCCACCTGTGTCCCCTTGTGCGTGTACAATCCGTGTTAAATAATCGCTCCTTGTCTACCCTATCAATTCCCATGAGAATTTTGTATATGGTGATCATGTCTCCCCGAGATATTTTGTCTTCCAGCGACGTGTGGTGCAGTTCACGCAGCCTTTCCTCATAACCCATGCCTCTTAGTTCTGGGTCTATCCTAGTGGCATACCTCTGAACTTTTTCCAGCTTCGTCTTGTGCTTGACAAGGTACGGGCTCCATGCTGGACTGGTCTTACGTATGTGGTATTCAAGATTCTGAAGATTCCTTACACAGGTTTCTGAAGGCAGTTCTGATGTTAGCCAGCCTCGCATACGCCGCCGATGCTGTTATTGTATTTTGATGTGGGCTTCAGGAGACACGTTTGGCGTGATATCAACTCTTAAATCTTTCTCTGTCCGTTTCGTGAGACTTCCTCTCCTATTCGGTATCCAGTGGCCTCCTATTTCCTCCGCCTAGTTTCATCACCTTACATTTACTTGGGTTGAACTTTAGTATCCATTTGTGTGGACCATTCCTTCTGTTTGTCTAGGTCATCTTGTAGCCTTATACTATCTTCTGTCTTACTCCTCATAATTTTTGCATCATCAGCAAACATTAAGAGGAACGAGTCTATTCCCTCTAGGAGATCATTTACATATACCTGTATCAGAAACAGTATAGGTCCAAGGACTGATCCCTGTGGGACTCCACTGGTGACGCCTTGCCACTCCAAGACCTTCCCCGTCACAGTGACTCGCTGCCTTCTGTTACTTAGGTACTCGCTTATCCAGTGGAGTACTTTCCCTTTCACTCCCGTCTGCATCTCCAGCTTGTACACTAGTCTCTTATGTGGTACAGTGCCAAAGGCTTTCCGGCAATCCAAAAATATGCAGTCTGCTCAGCCCTCTCTATTTTGCCAGGTCATAGAATTCAATTAATCCTGTGAGACATGATTTGCCATCCCTGAACCCATGCTGATGTGATACAATTTCTTTCGCTTCAGATGTTCCACTAGCTTTTTTCCGCACAATCTTCATCATCTTGCATGGTATGCAAAGTCAGGAACACTGGCCTGCAGTTTTTTTTTTTTGGTTAGCGCACACAATTCCCTCCGTTCTTTCCCAGAAGGAAATGGGGACACACTGATGTAAAAATGATTGCGGAATATATAAGGTGTAAGCCTTTAAGAAGAAGAGTTGGTAGAGTCAACGGGAGTCAAAAGACTACTAGCTTCTGTACCTTGACTTTCCCCTGTACACAAGCGTCTTCCCTCCCTCAATATCTCTTCCCCCATCCTTCCCAGCAAATCTCCCCCTGCATACCTCTCTTCCAGCACCTCCTATAGGTACGGGGGAGCTACGGCATATTATACCATTTCACAGCAACATTAATTCTGCTCCAGGACTAAAATATTCTTCCCTTAGCCAAGCCTAAAATATTCTTCCCGTAGCCAAGCCTAAAATATTCTTCCCTTAGCCAAGCCTAAAATATTCTCCCCGTAGCCAAAGCCTAAAATATTCTTCCCTTAGCCAAGCCTAAAATATTCTTCCCTTAGCCAAGCCTAAAATATTCTTCCCGTTGGAGGCCTGGTTGAGGACCGGGCCGCGGGGACACTAAGCCCCGAAATCATCTCAAGGTACGCCACAGCCATATAGGCTTATGACTCGTCGAATAACACTGGTCAATACATTATTTATCACGCGCAACATTTATTGATTATTATCTGATTTGTTTACACTAAATTCAAATCTGCAATCCGACTTGTTCTATTACCCATAGTGTTATGTAATTGTTCTTTGGGAAAATACTTATAAATTCAGTAATGGTATACAATATAGAGCTCAACGTAGGTTCTAAAAAATAAGAAAATACATGATGAAGTGATTGAGAACAAGTTGAACCAAGTTTCCTGGAGTGGAACTCTCAGCCCGCCAAACACACACCGAAACTACGACGTTGGTACAACGTTCGAACAAGTTTTAACACCTCCTAACCAGTTATAACAACCAATATAGCAAGTTGTAACAACGTTCTAATGCGTCATAAACACGTTAAGCCAAGATGTAACAACTTTATTACAAGTTGTAACAAGCGGAAAATGGAGACAGTTTCGGTTTGTGTTTCCAGGGAGGGTTCTGGGAGTTCTACTCCCCGAATGTTGAAAAAAAGACAATCTTTTATAATCAGTACAATAATTGTGTAACATACTACCAATTCAACAATTTCGCAACTATATAATAACCAATTTCACTACTTTATTTTCAATAATTTACAAAATCCAACCTCAAGAAACCTTTATATTCCTGGTATAACAACCTATGAAGAATTCGGTGCATTCGTGTTATCGGAACGCAGAAACTAAAAAGCCCGCCATGCGGTCCGTCTAATTACCACAAGCTACCACAAACTACACAAACTTCAGAAAGCTTCCTGGCAATACGTTAGTAATGAATAAATATGATATATTTACTCATTATAATGTTGGTGCTGAATGTACAACACGAAAAAACAATTTTAATCTGAAAAAGTATCTTTTTATAAAGAAATTAGACGAAAATAAAAAGCTGGTGACGCCAAATCAAGTCGACGATCCAAGCTTCGGTTAGGTTAGGTTAGGTTAGGTTAGGTTAGGTTAGGTTAGGTTAGGTAAGGTTAGGATAGGTTAGGTTAGGATAGGTTAGGATAGGTTAGGTTAGGTTAGGTTAGGTTAGGTTAGGTTAGGATAGGATAGGTTAGGTTAGGTTAGGATAGGTTAGGATAGGTTAGGTTAGGTCAGCCTAACTTAATATATCATATTTATTCATTACTAACGTATTGCCAGGAAGCTTTCTGAAGTTTGTGTAGTTTGTGGTAGCTTGTGGTAATTAGACGGACCCCCCCGCCATGTATCTACAGAGGAAGGAGCCGTGTGTGCACTAGTGACCGCTTCTGTTCACTGCTGTAAATGAGTTAAATATACATGTGTGTATTAATAACATTGTGCCAGCAATATTAAGCTTCAGCTCTAGGGCCCTGCCTTTCCAGGATATCAAGATTTATAAGAATATGTAGGTATTTACGTACGTACGTATGGCTGTCTGTCCAAAGTTGGAGGCCAGGGGCCAGATTCACGAAGCAGTTACGCAAGAACTTACGAACCTGTACATCTTTTCTCGATCTTTGGCTGCTTCGTTTACAATTATTAAACAGTTAATGAGCTCCGAAGCATCAGGAGGCTGTTTATAACAATAACAACAGTTGATTGGCAAGTTTTCATGCTTGTAAACTGTTTAATAATTGTAAACAAAGCCGTCAAAGATTGAGGAAAGATGTACACGTTCGTAAGTACTTGCGTAACTGCTTCGTGAATCTGGTCCCAGGTGCTTGCGAGCTAACTTCGCCCAAATTTGCAGAGGGAATAGACTGAGGTTCAGGTAGGACATAGACTGGTCGGGGTACGCCTAAGTTAAATGCTTAAAGAAATATTAGCAGTTACAGACGCCACCGTGTGATTCTCTTAAAATTTTGTATCGTAATAATATATATTCTGAGTGATCCATACTGATGTTTCAGTGCTAAATGTCACACTGAAGTACAAGTGTAAAATACACAACAATATGTATATATACAGTAAGTCAGTTAACAATTTGCAGACCTTGGAGTAAGTAAATTCCGGATACAAGTGCAGAACGAAAGCCATGGGCAGAACGCAGTATACACAATGAACGCTGTATATATGCAATAGTATCTTGCACGTTTTTTTTTTAATCACACTGCAACCTTATGTGCATACCGGCGTGATTGTCATATTTTGCATTGCAAAATTTTTTTCACTTACTCGCTCACAATGTTCTACTACTCAATCTCAAACATTACAATTGTCATCCACACACCCATACAACCTAGGTAATTACACAGCATTATTTTTGTAATTACAAATTCATATAAATAAATGAATTAGCACCTCACAAACAATATTCAATGCATGGCAATGTTTTGACTATTTAGCCAGTGATGTACGTAATTAAATTTAAATCCACCATGCACTAGGCTCCCCCACCCTCTCTCCAAAAAACAAGTGTCCACTCTTGCCGCGGGGGCCGGACGTGTTTATATATCACGTCATGTAATGTTTGTATCACGTCATGTAATGTTTATATCACGTCATTTAATGTTTATATCACGTCATGTAATGTTTATATCACGTCATGTAATGTTTATATCACGTCATGTAATGTTATGAAGCCACATGTAACTACCGTTCGTGAGCAGGTCCCTCGAGGAGCCGCCTTGGTCTGGGAAATTACAGGCGCGGAAACTCAAATGTCCGTGGAGGCTCTGATGGCTTCCTCTACTGTTAGTTGTTTTATGGAAAATTGGACAATATTAATATGTGGTTTTATTGACCTCCGTCAACTAAGATCACTCCAACAGGTGCCTGTGACCAAGTAGCTCTGAATACCTGATTCTCCAATTAACTCGGGCGGATCCAGCATGTTCTCGTGGCATAAGAATGAAGTCAAATTTACTTCGATTCTTCTTTAGGTCCTGCAAAATCCTAATTACATTAAAACCATTTTGCTAAAAATATATAGCCAGGTACATTAGAGCTAAGTGTGACAGTCTTGCTTCCTGGAGAACAGGCGGCGGTCAATCACATCC
Organism: Procambarus clarkii; assembly: GCF_040958095.1. Classification (NCBI taxonomy): domain Eukaryota; kingdom Metazoa; phylum Arthropoda; class Malacostraca; order Decapoda; family Cambaridae; genus Procambarus; species Procambarus clarkii. Next base: position 18,933,949 of record NC_091219.1, read on the forward strand.
TTTGACAGGTTTTTGTAAGGAGGTAGAGATAATCCTGCCCGAGTCACAGCCATAATCTCGCCATCCTTTTAACCTGGGGCTTAACAACAAGGGGCCCTGCTACGGCTTAACAACAAGGGGGCCCCTGCTACGGCTTAACAACAAGGGGCCCTGCTACGGCTTAACAACAAGGGGGCCCTGCTACGGCTTAACAACAAGGGGGCCCTGCTACGGCTTAACAACAAGGGGGCCCCTGCTACGGCTTAACAATAAGGGGGCCCCTGCTACGGCTTAACAACAAGGGGGCCCCTGCTACGGCTTAACAATAAGGTGTTACGTAAACATATCACGGTAAAAAGAAGAGGTGAAATTGACGTCTGATAAAGACCTGTTGTGCCGTCTGTAATCCTTTCTGCGCTACCGCTCACAGGATGAGCATGGGGTGCATAATAAACTAGCCACCGCCGGCGGCAACAATCGAATCTAAGTTTATTTTTCCTAATGTTATGAGCAAGGCTGCAGTGGGGGCAGCTGGAGGATGCGGTAAGGTGTCGACACACACTAAGAATTATTACTCACTGCCTACACGTCACTCTGGACGAGCGGAAGGGTAGGGAACTATCAAAAGAAAGGGCCAAGCCAGTACCACTACTGTACGGGCTCACCATAGCCCGTGCTACTTTGGAATCTTTTTTTTTTTTTTTTGAGATATATACAAGAGTTGTTACATTCTTGTACAGCCACTAGTACGCGTAGCGTTTCGGGCAAGTCCTTAATCCTATGGTCCCTGGAATACGATCCCCTGCCGCGAAGAATCGTTTTTTCATCCAAGTACACATTTTACTGTTGCGTTAAACAGAGGCTACAGTTAAGGAATTGCGCCCAGTAAATCCTCCCCGGCCAGGATACGAACCCATGACATAGCGCTCGCGGAACGCCAGGCGAGTGTCTTACCACTACACCACGGAGACTGTATCTGTTCCGAGTAGCTGAATCTATAACTAACAACAATCATTACCACTATATAGCGCTTGGAAGGGGTCAGGATTTGGGATGGGACGGGTTACAGGAATGGTGCCCAACCACTTGGACGGTCGGGGATTGAACACCGACCTGCATGAGGCTAGACCGTCGCTCTACCGTCCAACCCAAGTGGTCGGGTTAGGGACGAGCGGAACACCCGATATTATGACGGTAGTCTCTTATTTCAACCCGTTGTCTCAACTAATACATCTCATTTTGTTCGTTATGGTCCCTAAAGTACAAATTACAAAGTTCTATGAAAATAGCTGCTCACAAAAGTCCACGGTTTTTTATGTATCGTTAGGTTAGGTTAGGTGGGTTGCTTAAGTTCGTACATTTATTGTATTTTGTACATTGTGGCACTCAAGAGAACGAGCTGCTTTGTTGTCATGTCATAATCAAATGAGAAACATTGTTGTGGAGTTGCTGAACCCGTTGTGCGCTGTCTGGAGCCCTTATATCACCGGTTAGCTTAGCATTTTAAAAGCACCGAATCACCTTCTGTGGTTGATTGTTCAATAAACCCCTGAACTATATGTTTAACATGGAGAACAGAACCTCCAAACCCCTCCATGGAGGACAGAAAAAAAAGTATATATGCTGGTTAGCATTGTAAATGTGTGGCCACGTCTGTGGTAGAAAAAAATCACCGGTATTCAACCCGTCATCTCGAATAGCACATAGCATTTTGACGTACAAATCCCCTAGGGGTAATAACTGACCCCTAGCTTGCGAGCTGCTATGAAAAATCATAGCAGCTCGCAAAGTTGACATGATGTTCCGTTTCCTATTCTTGGATCCTCGATTAAGTTAGGTTCGGGCAATTTAATAAATCAATTAAGTTAGGTTTTCTACTGTCCAGGGGCCAGATTCACGAAAGCACTTACGCAAACACTTACGAACCTGTACATCTTTTCTCAATCTTTGGCGGCTTTGTTACCAATTATTAAAGTTAATGAGCTCCGAAGCACTAGGAAGCTGTTTATAACAATAACAACAGTTGAATGGGAAGTTTTCATGCTTGTAAACTGTTTAATAAATGTAACCAAAGCCGTCAAAGATTGAGGAAAGATGTACACAATCGTAAGTGCTTGCGTAACTGCTTTCGTGAATCTGGGCCAAGGACTGGAAGACTGGAACCCATGGGCACCAAACGGCAGCAAACCATAAGATCCAAGCTAGGCTATTTCTTTATAAAAAGCCTGTTATAAACATGCAAAAAAAGGAAAACGGATCTAATCTGTGAAATTATTGACCACTACAAGATCTACAAGATTCCCCCCCCCTACAACAGTAGGGGGAAACCACTTATGGAAACAACAATCCGAGATCACACTGTACCAACTGGAGAAACGCCTACTGATTGAGGATTCCCAGCAAGGTTTTCCAAGAACGCGTTCATACTTTACGATTCGTCTTCAGTTGTTTTAATGTTATACGATAAAGGAAATGCAGTTGTCGTGGATTCCGAAAGGCTTTCGATGAAGTTCTTCAAACAAACTTACACGGAACAGATGGTTATGTATTAAGATGGTTAAAAAAAAAACTGGCTAATTGGATGTAAACAGCGTGTAGTCCTGAACGGAAATGCATCAGCCTGGCTAGATGTGACAGCTCGATGGACAGATAACCCTTCCCAGGATACACAACCCGTCCTCTCCAGCGGTCACAACGTCACTAAAATGATGTACCAAATTGTCTGATCTTAATCCAACTGAAGACTCACAAATAGAAAATGGGACATCACATCTATTTTGCGAACCACTATAATTTTTAATACATAATTTCTTGGCCTTATGGGGATTTACTTGTACGTCAAAATGCGATGTACTATAATTCGAGAGGATACAACTCCCACAACAGTTGCCCAACTCCTGGGTACCTATTTACTGCTACGTGGGAGTCATTAGGTTATCTTGAGATGATTTCGGGGCTTAGTGTCCTCGCGGCCCGGTCCTCGACCAGGCCTCCACCCTCAGGAAGCAGCCCGTGACAGCTGACTAACTACCAGGTACCTATTTACTACTAGGTAACAGGGGCATCAGGATGAAAGAAACTATGCCCATTGTTTCTCGCCAGCGCCAGGGATCGAACCCGGGACCACAGGATCACGCGTACAGTGTTCTGCACGCTCAGCCACCGGCTTCCCCTAGGAGGTATTAGGAGACCCATCCTCGTCTCAAGTCCATTACATCCAGCGGTCAACCCCACAGACGCATTCATCAATTTTTACATGTTGTTCATTCAAAACATGAATTTTCTCAAATATATATTATTATAAAATATATTAACATATTGTACATATATAGGCATAGGTTAGGTTAGGTGTTTAGGTTCTGTTGGCGATTATTTGTATTTGTAGTACGTGGGTGAAGCATTTACAGCGTTGTGGTTCGAACAAAAGTCGTCAGTGAAACACTTGTTCCGGAAGTGTTCGAACGAAATCAGTTGTGAGTCGTGTGTAAACCGTTTTTCATTCATAAACAGAGGGTTTGGCGGGTGCATGGAATCACTTTTGGGTCTTTGTTTGGAGGACGAAGTGAAGGAAACGTCCCCAAACGTCTCATACTACTCGGGAATCGAACCTGGAACCACTTGAGTGAGCTGGCTGTGCTACACCACCTTGAATCTGAAAATATTTTGTATGGGACGAAGTAGACCCCTAACACGAGGTTTCTTCCCCCCCTCTCCACCGATCCTCTCCCCCCGCCCCCTCCCCTTCCTCGCTCAACCAGACACCACCACGTCTCACCCCACGGTTGAAGGACAAGTGTTATGAGAGTTTGCACGCACAGCACACGAAGGTGACAATGCACTGCATCATACGACGACGCAGCAACTGTGGTGGTGTAGCAACACGTGACGACGTAGCAGCAACACTGGTGGTGTAGCAACACGTGACGACGTAGCAGCAACACTGGTGGTGTAGCAACACACGACGTAGCAGCAACACTGGTGGTGTAGCAACACACGACGTAGCAGCAACACTGGTGGTGTAGCAACACACGACGTAGCAACACACGACGTAGCAGCAACACTGGTGGTGTAGCAACACACGACGTAGCAGCAACACTGGTGGTGTAGCAACACGTGACGACGTAGCAGCAACACTGGTAATGAGGTTGAGAATAATGGAGCATCTGGAGAGGATCAACAATGTGACAAAAGGCCAGCACGGATTTAGCAAGGGAAAGTCTTGTCTGACAACTTGACTGAATTGTATGACATAATTACTAAAGTAAGACAGGGCAAAGAAGGCTGGCCGGACTGTATTTCCCTAGAATGTAAAAAAAAAAAATGACAGTTTCCTGATGTGACGACTTATACTGAATTTTGTAACTAGCTCATCAAGATTGTAACTTGCTTAGCTAAATGAATTGTGGGGTTCAGTCCCTGAGCCCATTATGTGCCTCTGTAACACTTTCCACTACCACCCCACAGGATAGGTATGGGGTGCATAATAAATGAACTAAACTAACTTCCTCATGAAAAACTTCAACAACATGGAAGAGCAGGCTGAGAAATACTAAAATGGCTAAGGGCAGGACAGGACAGAGGGCAGTGTCAGAGTAGGATATTTCAAGCCGGAGGAATCCAACAAGTGGGGCCCCACAAGGCTCGGTACTGGGACCACTGCTGTTCCTAATTTATGTGAACGACCGACCCGAGGGAGTGTCTGGGGAGTGAGCTCATACATGTCAAAGTTTACAGATGACATAACCCTGATAAGGAATGTAAGAACAGAGAAGGGCTGAAGGACGTTATAGGAGGACCTCGACAAACTCCAGTACTGGACAAACAAATGGTTGCTGGAATTCAATCCCAACAAGTGAGATAATGAATATGGAAAAGGAAGAACGGAGACCGGGAGGCATCTACACACTAAGAGGAAAGCAACAACAGGAATCGTAAAAATATTTATGAGTGTATTATTATTATTATTAACATCTTTATTGACAAAATTAATTACAATTTTGCCTAATCTGAGGATTTGATAGTCTTATTAAAGTGAGGATAATGCTAGTATTCACTGTCACGCAGGACAGAGGGTCATACATAAGACAATAGGTCTAAACTGTAGGCTGAAGCACATATATATCATGGTTACAATCAATGTTTTAATGTATGGATACGTGAAAACAACTTTCTATTGTGCACTGCCACACAAGGACAGGGATGGGTTATTTAGGAGTGGCTATAATTCCAACACTTAGCACTGGGGGCACACAAACAGGGCATCATAATCAGCATATGGGACGCTGGCAAATAGGAAAATATCGTTTAAAACCCTACATCAGAACTCCTTTAAAGCAATCTGCACAACAATCATAAGACCAATCCTGGACGATGCAGCACCAGCACGGAATCTGCACACTGAGAACCTTAAAACCAAAATGTCAAAAGTACAGACGTTTGAAGCCAGATTGTTGCCACAGCTATGAGGGTGTATGGAGGCTAAGTGAACTGAACCTTATAACCTTAGAAGATAAAAGAACCAATGGTGTCATCATATAAGATACTAAGAGACAAGGTGGACAAGGATAGCCTCTTCAAATTGTGAGAAAATAGGAAAAGAAGACAAGTGGAAGCTGGACACGCAATTGAGCCGAAGAAATGTACCGAACTACTCGTACCGTGCACGGGAGGTCAGTAAGTGGAATGCACTGAAAGGAGAAGCGGTAGAAGCCACCTCCATCCACAACTTAAAGCGCCAGATTCGAAAAAGAATTTGAACATCAGAATAGCAAAATTTTAACGCAACAATTATAACAAGGTTAATAAGCCAGGCACAAAGAGCTAAACCTCACTCCTCCGTAGACACTGATAGATAAGTCCTGTGGTGTAGAAGGTTTTGACACAGCAACCCCGTATATATCATCTTATCTTATCTCTCTCATAACAAAAACACGTCAACACTTACGCCGGAATCCTTCATGGTGATTATCCAAGTGTAACGTCACAAGCTTTAAACCTCAATGGATCCTGGATGATCTCACACACACCAACACTGTTCTATCCACTGGTTCATTACGCTGACACAGTCCACACGGTAGGACGAGACTAGTCCATTACACAGTCCTCTCCACTGGTTCATTATACACACACAGTCATCAGCTGGCTCAAAGAAGGCAGCTGGGAATTTCCGCCATCTAACACCACATTTTTATTGGCCCTCTCGACCACTTGCACGACTCTCTAGAACTGTTCCGTGAGAGCCACAGTAAGAGCCCTGATAATATAAAAACATGAAGAGCGGCAGGAGAGCCAGCGCGAGGTGCACCTTCCACCGGGACAAAACACCAACTAAATGGCTCCGCCCAAGATCGGAAGGACGTTGTGTTATCAGTATAAATGTGACGTTCACAGTTGCCACGTACCGCATTCTCCGGGTATAATCCAAGCCGGCGGAAATGGCGGCAATAAACGGAGAGAGACGCGGTGTGGGAGGGCGCAAGAACCTCCCGCCCTGCCCAGGGCTGAGGCTTCCACTGACTCATTCACTGACTCAGGCTACACACTCACCTTGCCTTTTTCCAGGTAACGATTACTGATTGCCAACACTGTCTGGTATTCACATGTTTTATGTATTATATAGCGGTCAAGAGAGTGAGTCAGAGAGAAGTTATAGTGAGCCGCAGATGGTGAGCCAGAGGGCAAACCTACTCTGATTTTAAGGTCACTAATCAACACACTGAAAATTACAGCAATTATCATCATCATCGCCGGGACCATGAAAGACTAAAATGTCTACAAAAACTCCGGAAAGAACTTTAGTATCAATGGTAAATATACCAAACTATTCTTTACGTATGACAGATCCCTATAGTTGATCAGCGGACCTTACACCCAATACTCCAGCATGAGGCGGAGGGCGCTAGGAATAAGAGAGAAGGAAGCCATGTAGTACCCGGTCTGTGGCGCTCCCAACTCTACAAGACTCAACATGAGGGAAGTTAGAGACTTCCTATCCTATACAAGTAACACATCTCAACACGACCTTCTGCATTCAGATTAAAGTTGCATAACAACATTGCTTCCAGACACACTATCAATGCTGTCAGTCTGCCGGTAAGTGTTGCCAACGCAGCAATACACACCTTGTATACAAAACTGTCCGAGATGTCAACATATTCATATTGAATAATTTGTTTTTGTTAGAGACTGAGAGTGAGCGTACTCACCTAGTTGTGCTTGCGGGGGGGTTGAGCTTTGGCTCTTTGGTCCCGCCTCGCAACTGTCAATCAACTGGTGTACAGATGAACAAATCCACAAGGGCCGTGACGAGGATTTGAACCTACGTCCGGGAGCATCCCAAACGTAGTGTACAGGTTCCTGAGCCTATTAGGCTTTATCATATCTTCATTTGAAACTGTGTATGGAGTCAGCCTCCACCACATCACTGTCTAATGCACTCATTCTGTTAACTACTCTGACACTGAAAAAATCTTTCTAATGTCACTGTGGCTCATTTGGGTAATAAGTTTCCACCTGTGTGGAACCAACTGTGCTCAACCAACAGATTACAGAACCAACTAGGAACGAACACACACTAGACCTGATATTCACAAACAATGATGAACTAATCAGACATATTACAATATCAGATACTACATACTCACACCATAAGCTCATTGAAGTGCAAACTAACATTAATAACAGTAGTAGGTCCAAGAGAACCAACAAGCAAAAGGAGGTATTCAACCAATTCAATTTCAAGAATAAGAGGATCGACTGGGGAAAAAAATAAATATAGACCGTGCAAACATTGAATGGGAGACGGACTTAAGCAACAAAACTCCCACACAAGGAATACTCAACTGACAGCTGAAGCATACGAGATCTGCTTGAGGCACGTGCCTGTGAGGAGGGGCAGAAAAGAGGACCACTCTAGGAAAGAAAACGCAGACGACTGTACAGGAGAAGGAAAAATAAACAACATGAAAGTTGAAAAGTCAAACAGCTTCTTTATGAATGACATTCAAGCTGCAGATAATATAACGGATATTAACATAACTCGGAAAATTTATAAAGAAAAATTGACAACATGCCCATGCACTCAGCTCCTGGTCCTAACTCATGGAATTCAATATTCACAAACAAATGTAAAGTACAACTCGGTACTCACTTCCCCTTTCAGAGCAGGAGAGATCTCTGAATTATAGGAAATACAGAGAACACACACGGCACGCATAGACACGATAAAACATCTAAATTATTGGGACCGTCTCAAAGCTCTCAAAATGTACGCATTAGAACGGACGGTCAGTATATCTCCTGAGGAAAATCCTAGATAGGTGCCATCCCACGAACCCTAAAATCTCCGGACAGAGATTACATGGCCCCACTTCCCAAGGGAGGTAAATAAAGTACTGGCACAAACACTTCAGACCGGCCACACTGAGATCGCACAACAAGGGTTTAGAGTACCAAGCCAACTTGCCAGTTATGTGCAAAATAGAGTAGTAATATAATCCAGGCCATCACGGTTTTAGAGCAGGAAGATCTTGTCGTTCACAACTGCTTAATTACGATGACAAAAATTAGAGGCATCGGAAGTAAATCGATGTTTACCCAGTAAATTCTCCCAGTGAAAGTAAAATTAAGTAAACTCATTTAGGTGAACCCAGTTGGCTTTTGACTTAAGACTGAAACACCGCACATAGACTATGAGAACAGCACAGTAGTGTTCCCTACAGCAACTTGTTAAAAGAAACAAGATCCCACTTCTAAACAATGCGTGAAGTGACCAGAAATGTCGCCAGGGGTCACCACGCTCGCGCACCACCACGGTCACCGCGCACCAGGGGTCACCACGCTCGCCTCGCTGCGCTAATGTTTCTGACGGAATTCAGTTTCACTCATGACTTACAAAAAGCGGTTGCCGCCTTTCTAAACACCTACTGGCGAGAGTACTGAAGCGAAACATGTAAACTAACTGGACTACGAAACATTAAAACTAACACTACTCCTTGTACAAAATGCTACAACATCGTGTGCAACACCAGGAGAAGTACAGAAGTACAGGTGAAGCCTGACGAAGCCAGGTAAAGTTGATGCCAAAACAATTTGGAGGTCCGGAGTCCGCGCGCTCGTGGGAGAGAAAGTGAGACCAAACTCGTTGCCTCGCCCACTATCCCTCGTCCACCACTCCCTACCCGCCCCCATCTACAACCATACATGGCGTCATGCTCAACTAAAACAAAGTGTTTCGCATTATCCTTATGTAAAAGTCGACTCCCACAGTTTCAAGGATGGACACATTATAATATGCTTCCTGGTGAAAGGTGTAGGTTTATATCGAGAAGTCAACTTCCCGCCAATCCCCAGCCAAAGACCGCCAGCCGCCAACTCACCGCCAAAGACCGCCAGCCGCCAACTCACCGCCAAAGACCGCCAGCCGCCAACTCACCACCAACTTCCCGCCAAAGACCGCCAGCCACCAACTCACCACCAACTTACCGTCAACTCGCCGCCAACTCGTCAATAGGTGTTAATGTCCAGGAGGAAGTGACCTCATCAGGAGTGACAGCGGTACACAATCTCCCTGGTGAACACCCTTACATTCCCAAGGCCGAAGCATTCCTTATTACTGCCTCAACGACTCCTGGCAGTTCCGCTTCCTTCAGCCCTAAGTGCTCTCTCACGTGGCAGCCCGTCCTCATCAACACGGGTAAAATGATCGTCAATTCAGCCGCCAAACCCTTCACATTTATAAATGAAAAATACTTTACACATGAGTCCAACCCGTCCTCGACTCGAGTCCATTACATCCAGCGGTCGACCCCCACAGACGTATTCATAAATTTGTACATGCTGTTCATATATAACAGGAATTTACTCAAATATAAATTAATATTATAATATATTCCAAGAGAAGATGAAGATTAAGCCATCCAAAAGGTGGCACGGGCATGAATAGCCCGTGACTGATGACAGGTTGCACGTGGGTAAACAGACTACCCAACTAATTGCCAGTAAACTGGCCCTTTTAAACACTATAGCTCACTTGTTTCGTCGGGGACGCTCGTTAAGAGATTATGCAGTGCGTGAAAAAAGGCGCTGCGCATTGATCTATAATTAGCCATGAAGAGGGAGACACTGTCTCCTTGTTTCCCAAGCTCTTCCACCTGATTAAACTCGTTAGTAATATGACTGTTTGGCTAGGGTAGGGTGTGGCTAGGGTAGGGTGTTGCTAGGGTAGGGTGTTGCTAGGGTGTGGCTAGGGTAGGGTGTGGCTAGGGTAGGGTGTGGCTAGCGTAGGGTGTGGGTAGGGTAGGGTAGGGTGTAGTTAGGGTAGGGTGTGGCTAGGGTAGGGTGTGGCTAGGGTAGGGTGTGGCTTGGGTAGGGTGTGGCTAGGGTAGGGTGTAGTTAGGGTAGGGTGTGGCTGGGGCAAGACCAGGCTATAGGGTAGTGTGAGATTATGGTAATGCAAGACTGAAGACTGGGGGCTATTGAAGACTTACAAGCAACTTCACGTGACCACTTGCTGCAAGGTTACCTCACGCTGGGTACACTACATCATGCTGGGGCTACACACACATGTTGCACAACATGCTGGGGCTACACACACATGTTGCACAACATGCTGGGGACAACACACATGTTGCACAACATGCTGGGGACAACACACATGTTGCACAACATGCTGGGGACAACACACATGTTGCACAACATGCTGGGGACAACACACATGTTGCACAACATGCTGGGGACAACACACATGTTGCACAACATGCTGGGGACAACATACACATGTTGCACAACATGCTGGGACAACACACACATGTTGCACAACATGCTGGGGCAACACACACATGTTGCACAACATGCTGGGGCAACACACACATGTTGCACAACATGCTGGGGCAACACACACATGTTGCACAACATGCTGGGGACAACACACATGTTGCACAACATGCTGGGACAACACACACATGTTGCACAACATGCTGGGGACAACACACACATGTTGCACAACATGCTGGGACAACACACACATGTTGCACAACATGCTGGGACAACACACACATGTTGCACAACATGCTGGGACAGCACACACATGTTGCACAACATGCTGGGGACAACACACACATGTTGCACAACATGCTGGGACAACACACATGTTGCACAACATGATGGGACAACACACACATGATGCACAACATGCTGGGGACAACACACATGTTGCACAACATGCTGGGACAACACACACATGTTGCACAACATGCTGGGACAAGACACACATGTTGCACAACATGCTGGGTATTCCTGGAAGATGGAACAGGTATTTTTACATAACTAGGAAATCCCGTTTATTTTCAGACTACAAGACGACCACCACCATCCGTCACAACATATAACAACACCTTCAATGATCGCAACACAAATTTAAGAAAATATGTGTTAACTTGTCTGTCTAAGGCACAGGTGTGTACTCACCTAGTTGTGCTTGCGGGGGTTGAGCTCTGGCTCTTTGGTCCCGCCTCTCAATTGTCAATCAACTGGTGTACAGATTCCTGAGCCTACTGGGCTCTATCATATCTACACTTGAAACTGTGTATGGAGTCAGCCTCCACCACATCACTGCCTAATGCATTCCACCTGTTAACTACTCTGACACTGAAAAAGTTCCTTCTAACGTCACTGTGGCTCATGTGGGTACTCAGTCTCTACCTGTGTCCCCTTGTTCGCGTTAAACTGTGTTAAACAGTTTATCCTTATCTACCCTGTCAATTCCCCTGAGAATTTTGTAGGTAGTGATCATGTCTCCCCTTACTCTTCTGCCTTCCAATGTGAGGTGCATTTCCCGCAGCCTTTCCTCGTAACTCATGTCTCTTAGCTCCGGGACTAGTCTAGTGGCATACCTCTGAACTTTTCCCAACTTCGTCTTGTGCTTGACAAGGTACAGGCTCCATGCTGGGGCTGCATACTCCAGGATTGGTCTTACATATGTGGTATACAAGGTTCTGAATGATTCCTTACACAGGTTCCTGAAAGCTGTTCTTATGTTAGCCAGCCTCGCATATGCCGCAGATGTAATTCTTTTTATGTGGGCTTCAGGAGACAGGTTTGGTGTGATATCAACTCCTAGATCTTTCTGTCTGTCCGTTTCGTGAGTGTGGACAGGTAGGTGGAATAGGATCTAAGACCTGAGCAAACGTTCACCACTTTGTCATCCCAACGTTTTAAGTAATGCTAACTCAACCTAACCTAACCCATCTTAACCCAAAGAAGAGATAATGTTCAAGACATCAGGAAACCACAATCAATAAACGTAAGATATCTCTGTACTCATGATACATACTGGAGAACAAAACCAACATGAGAAAGGATAGAAGAAAAAATATATCTAAAGGAACAAATCAGAATTATAGAAGAAACTAATGTAATATAAGAGTATGCAGACGACTGATGGGCAAGGTTGCGTAAACTGAGACACGAGAGGCACCTGGCGGCCGACGCCGGCAACATTAGGGTCACGGCGAAGCGCGGGAACCTGGTGAAGCCTTCCAGTCCCGCGCTGCCCCATGACCTAGGCTTCTGGAAGGTTGACGAGCCAGGCTTCTGGAAGGTTGAGGAGCCAGGCTTCTGGAAGGTTGAGGAGCCGGGCTTCTGGAAGGTTGACGAGCCAGGCTTCTGGAAGGTTGACGAGCCGGGCTTCTGGAAGGTTGAGGAGCCGGGCTTCTGGAAGGTTGAGGAGCCGGGCTCCTGGAAGGCTGACGAGCCGGGCTCCTGGAAGGCTGACGAGCCGGGCTCCTGGAAGGCTGACGAGCCGGGCTTCTGGAAGGCTGACGAGCCAGGCTTCTGGAAGGCTGACGAGCCAGGCTTCTGGAAGGCTGACGAGCCAGGCTTCTGGAAGGCTGACGAGCCAGGCTTCTGGAAGGCTGACGAGCCAGGCTTCTGGAAGGCTGACGAGCCAGGCTTCTGGAAGGCTGACGAGCCAGGCTTCTGGAAGGCTGACGAGCCAGGCTTCTGGAAGGCTGACGAGCCGGGCTTCCACATCACTGCCTAATGCATTCCATTTACTAACTACTCTGACACTTGAAAAAGTTCTTTCTAATGTCTCTGTGGCTCATTTGGGTACTCAGCTTCCACCTGTGTCCCCTTGTGCGTGTACCACCCGTGTTAAATAATCCATCCTTGTCCACATGGATGGATGGATGGATGGGGGTGGGTGTGGGGGTGTGTGTGTACGTACGTACGTACGAGTACGTGTGGGAACTCTGGGAGCCTTAATTAAGGTGCAGAGTTCCCACAATCTGCTACAGTGATAGGTACACCATTGACGAGTGCCTATCAAACAGCTAAGAGGTAGAGTTCAGTGTGCACTAAATTACACCATTCATTTGTGTCTGTGTATTCATTTATGAAACTGTTAACTTTTCATTCACACCCGTAAAGTAGCGCGATTTTCTTTTATTTATGTATTCTGAATGTGTAAATATATATGCTTACTGCTACCTCTGAGCTTCATGTAATATCTTTACTCTTTGAAATATTAATGGTTCCCGCTTCCTGCCTATTCATTGCAATAAATAGTTGATGTTGAACCTGCTGCTAGGGAAATCCCTCCTCCAGGCTGATTACGTGTGAAACGACCCAAATCCACAATCAAACGTTATTGATTTTTGTACCTAGTGCAAGATTCCCCTTAGGATCGAGTCGTGCATAAAAACACACAAGATTTCTTGTCTAAGATTGGACAATTCCACTCAGGCAATTTCACAGCATTTTTTTTTTTTTACAATTTTAAGTGGCAAGGTATATATGCCTTCGTGTTCAGTTTGAATGATACTAACACACTCTGACGTGGTTTATTGCTGTATGCGTAAAAGCAAAGCGGGTATGCACCTTCCACCTACTTCTACGCAGCCGCCAGTATAGCACTGCTACACGTCGTTACCCATAACCTGAACACACTCGGTGATGCTATTAGTTGTTAACTGTTGTTAACAATTAGTTAACAAATGTAACGATTACACTTTGTTGGGAACATTTACGGAATTAGTGATAGTTTGGTTCCCAGGAACGGAGACCACGTTGCTCCGCGCACCTCCCTGTCCCTCCAAGACGCCCCACAAGTGCCTCCCAACACCATTAACCTCGTCAACCTTGAATCTCGGCCCTTTATTGGTGGCTTCCTTGGTCAGGAACATGTGTGAGAGGCCGCTGGAGACTTGCTGGTGGCTTCCTTGGTCAGGAACTTGTGTGAGAGGCCGCTGGAGACCTGCTGGTGGCTTCCTTGGTCAGGAACTTGTGAGAGAGGCCGCTGGAGACCTGCTGGTGGCTTCCTTGGTCAGGAACTTGTGAGAGAGGCCGCTGGAGACCTGCTGGTGGCTTCCTTGGTCAGGAACTTGTGTGAGAGGCCGCTGGAGACCTGCTGGTGGCTTCCTTGGTCCGGCAAACGAGTCAGAGGCTGGTGGCCACATACTCTGGTTGGACGCTCATAATCATATTATGTTGGCTTGCGTAGAATTGTTTTAGTAAAGCTCTGGCCGGAACACGAATTTAAAAAGCTTCTCCAACTCTGTTCCTCTCTTGTAATGTTCTCCACATCCCACTATGTTGTTGTATAGTCACGTTCCCTACCCTCTTTTTAAGACAAAAGATCATATGTGGAAGTTGGAACCACATTTGAGCAAGATGTAAGGTAATTACACACACAAATCACAATAGCGTGATGCATCAAATGAACAAATCCACAAGGGCCGTGACGAGGGTTCGAACCCACGTCCGAGTGGATCCCAGACGCTGTCTTAGTCGACTGAGCTACGACATGGTATAAAAATTGCAACAGGGAAATCAACTTGACCTACCACGGATCCTGCAGCCTCTCCGAGACACAAACCAGGTTTTTTACACAATTCCCCCCATGCACCCGGGGCTCGAACCCTCGTGGATTTGTTCACTCGATGCATCACGCTATTGTGATTTCTATGTGTAATGAAGTAAGGGCGAAGAGGTAGAACAACTTGTTGACAGAGCCCGGGTGCATGGGGGGGGGGGGAATTGTGTAAAAAATCTGGTTTGTGTCTCGGAGAGGCTGCACAATCCCTGTAAATTCAATAGAATTTCTGGTTGCTATTCTTTTTCATGACGTAGCTCAGTCGATTAAGGCAGCGTCTGGGATCCTCTCGGACGTAGGTTCGAATCCTCCTCACGGCATTTGTGAATTTGTTCATGTAAGATAATATTCGTACTCTGTACGGGTGGTGGACTAGGCTGTACCTTAAGTTTTGTTTACTTAATTTTTTACCACAGATGTGGCCCTGGAGTAGACGTCAAAAGAGGGCAGAGAGCTATTGAGCACTCAACCACGGACGGTGATTGTCCTGCTTTAACAATGCTAACCAGCATAAATACAATACATCTTGAGGTTATCTTGAGATGATTTCGGGGGCTTTAGTGTCCCCGCGGCTTTAGTGCTTATTCCGACCTGTGTCGCCTGGTTACATGACAGGCTGGAAGTGACTGATGCACTTCACGGCATAGACATGCCTGGCATAGTCACAATGATAAATGTATAAGATACGAACTACTTCTGAGTAGTACTTATTTGTGTACATATACAGCTTCTTCCCCGAATCAACCTACCGTGGCTTTGCGCCCTGGAAAGGCCACGCCAGACCAGGCCGACATCAGAGCGCAACTCCATAGTCTCCTGAGACTGATGCATGTCTACTATACATGGTGATCCCGGCGGGCCCTTCGTTTTGATGATGGTGTATAATAATTAGCAAACAACAGTACGAGGCTTCTAACACAAGCGGTGGTGGGAGGTCGACCAACCGTCCCACACACAATACACGCGCCCTCTGTTTTACCATGAAAGAAGCTAGTATCTTTGCGGCAGCAGTATCTGTATCAAGCAGTATCTAATGAGAGCAACAATGGTTAAACCTTTTTTATAAAATAATCATAGAAGAGTTATAAGGTGGTCATCTGAAGGTTAGCAATAAATTTTGTCAGTATTTCTTACTTTCTCTGGGTAAGGAACTTAGTTATAAAATTGAGTACTTGCATACATTTAGAAATTACTTTAGTATGAACTGTTAAAGAGTTTTCACTGTTCAGATTCTTGGGCGATATTTTTTGACCAAGACTTCAGGGCACCATGCCCAGGGGCGCACCATGCCCAGGGGCGCACCATGCCTAGGACCCCACCATGCCCAGGGGCGCACCATGCCCAGGGGCGCACCATGCCCAGGGGCCCACCATGCCCAGGGGCCCACCATGCCCAGGGGCCCACCATGCCCAGGGGCCCACCATGCCCAGGGGCCCACCATGCCCAGGGGCCCACCATGCCCAGGGGCCCACCATGCCCAGGGGCCCACCATGCCCAGGGGCCCACCATGCCCAGGGCCCCACCATGCCCAGGGGCCCACCATGCCCAGGGGCCCACCATGCCCAGGGGCCCACCATGCCCAGGGGCCCACCATGCCCAGGGGCCCACCATGCCCAGGGCCCCACCATGCCCAGGGGCCCACCATGCCCAGGGGCCCACCATGCCCAGGGGCCCACCATGCCCAGGGGCCCACCATGCCCAGGGGCCCACCATGCCCAGGGGCCCACCATGCCCAGGGGCCCACCATGCCCAGGGCCCCACCATGCCCAGGGGCCCACCATGCCCAGGGCCCCACCATGCCCAGGGGCCCACCATGCCCAGGGGCCCACCATGCCCAGGGGCCCACCATGCCCAGGGGCCCACCATGCCCAGGGGCCCACCATGCCCAGGGCCCCACCATGCCCAGGGGCCCACCATGCCCAGGGGCCCACCATGCCCAGGGGCCCACCATGCCCAGGGGCCCACCATGCCCAGGGCCCCACCATGCCCAGGGGCCCACCATGCCCAGGGGCCCACCATGCCCAGGGGCCCACCATGCCCAGGGGCCCACCATGCCCAGGGGCCCACCATGCCCAGGGGCGCACCATGCCCAGGACCCCACCATGCCCAGGGGCCCACCATGCCCAGGGCCCCACCATGCCCAGGGGCGCACCATGCCCAGGGGCGCACCATGCCCAGGGGCGCACCATGCCCAGGGGCGCACCATGCCCAGGGCCCCACCATGCCCAGGGCCCCACCATGCCCAGGGCCCCACCATGCCCAGGACCCCACCATGCCCAGGACCCCACCATGCCCAGGGGCCCACCATGCCCAGGGGCCCACCATGCCCAGGGGCGCACCATGCCCAGGGGCCCACCATGCCCAGGGGCCCATCATGCCCAGTGGCAGACCCTTTCATGCTCTACACTTCCTCACAACCAAATGCCAATGCTACAAATAAGTCTTCAGAAGTCTTCCGTCCACAGTAATAAATGACAACAAAACATTTGTCAGTAATAATCAGACGCTGGATGCTAGGCTATTTATAAAATAGCGTTAGCATCCTAATGTTAGGCTATTTATAACAGTTTTCTGGAGCATATTAATTTTTTGCCATTCCAGACCATTTTCCTAAGAGATAGCCTCGGTATTGTCCCTCGGGGCTCTTGGCAGCCTTCACTCGTGGCAATTTTTCCGTTGCAGTTTATAGAAGTTTTTTTTTTTTTAACTAAGGCAGAAAACATGTCAGTATCTTTGCAGCAGTTCTTCAATACTCTGTATTACTTATGTCAGTATCTTTGCAGCAGTTCTTCATACTCTGTATTACTTATGTCAGTATCTTTGCAGCAGTTCTTCAATACTCTGTATTACTTATGTCAGTATCTTTGCAGCAGTTCTTCAATACTCTGTATTACTTATGTCAGTATCTTTGCAGCAGTTCTTCATACTCTGTATTACTTATGTCAGTATCTTTGCGTGATGTGTTAGTGCACGCGCGTGTGTTGTGCGCGCGTGAGGTTGCGTGTAGCAAGGCCACACATTGTCACAGGTAGCCAACCACAGCCTGACAGGTGAAAGCCTTGTCCACCACCCTCCCCGTCACACAATGGTCCCTACCACTCCTTCCCCCCATGGAGGACACAAGAAAATGTATATATCCTGGTTAGCATTGTAAATGTGTGGCCACGTCTGTGGTAGAAAATGTATATATTCTGGTTAGCATTGTAAATGTGTGGCCACGTCTGTGGTAGAAAATGTGTATATTCTGGTTAGCATTGTAAATGTGTGGCCACGTCTGTGGTAGAAAATGTATATATTCTGGTTAGCATTGTAAATGTGTGGCCACGTCTGTGGTAGAAAATAATAATAAAAAAATAAACTCCTTCCCCATGCACCCGTATCCACCTCCCTACACTCGCATACCTACTTGAACACAAGGCAAAAGTTAGAGAAGATTCAGAGGTATGCCACCAGACTAGTCCCAGAACGGAGAGGTATGAGCTACAAGTTAAGACTACGGGATTTGTTTTTGTGTGTGTGGGGCGAGCCCAACCGTCACTCTGGTGAGTGCGGTGTGTGGCAGGAGAGGTGAGCAAGGTGGGGGTGCGTGGCAGGAGTTACGAAAAATGATGGATGAGGCCACGTGTACGAATGAGTGACCAACCGTATCACAGTGAGAGGCGGGCGGGGGGGGGGGGGACGGGGACGAACAGTCACCGGCGACACCAAGCCCTCCTCCACATTGCATACATGAACGCTACTGGAAGCGGCTCGAACTTATTTGCCAGTTTGGATGAGAAAGTGCACCTGGCCCCCCCGTTGCCCCCACCAGTTTCACGCACGCACGCACACGCACGCAATGATAAACACAAGTTGACAAGGGCTTCACTCAACGGTAGAGCATCAAGGAGTTGCCATTTTTATATGAAGAGAGGACAGTAAGGGATGATACATATACCTCTATATGTAAGTGTTGATGTGGTGTATGGAGTACACATGTAGGTGACATATATAGGCAGGCCGTGCGGCGCTCTATATATCGACGAATTGGTGTCATCATGATTTAATTCCTCGGCCTCACGAGCGTTACTGCACCCCTCCCACTATGCCCGGCCCGGCCCGGCCTACTCCGCCCAATATATTCTGGCCCCAACCCATTCCAAATAAACACAAAGGGAAGTAGTGAGTGGTGGCAGGTCGCCGCTACCTGCTGTAGATCAACAGGACCTCCTCGTGGGCGATGCAGTCTACGCACCTGTCTTTATAACCACAGCCAGTCTTAACGACCTTTTGATCAACATTAATGACCTCAACACATACCTGGTTGATGGGGTTCTGGGAGTTCTTCTACTCCCCAAGCCCGGCCCGAGGCCAGGCTTGACTTGTGAGAGTTTGGTCCACCAGGCTGTTGCTTGGAGCGGCCCGCAGGGCCACATACCCACTACAGCCCGGTTGGACCATCCAATACATCCACACACACCTTAAACTTTAAATCTGGGTTCACCAATACCCCCACACTCATGCCCTGTACACCCACGTAATATAACCATCCACACTCCTGCCTCTTACACCTCTGGGCTTCTACACCCTGCATATTTATACTCAACCTGAACAACCAAAGCCTCGAATGCCCAAACATTATCTTGCTGGCTTACGCCTTGTATGCTTATCAGGAACACACACACGACATGTAGGCCCATACGCGAGGCTTGGCGAGGCTCTATACACTTGCGTCCACGCCAAGTAGGGCCGCGCCCACGCCAAATAGGGCCACGCCCACGCCAAGTAGGGCCACGCCCACGCCAAGTAGGGCCATGCCCACGCCAAGTAGGGCCATGCCCACGCCAAGTAGGGCCATGCCCACGCCAAGTAAGGCCACGCCCACGCCAAGTAGGGCCACGCCCACGCCAAGTAGGGCCACGCCCACGCCGTAGGAGCTGCGCATCTACTCATGACCTGAAGCCTACACCCACGCCCTGTGCCCCCACACCTTGTACGCCCAAACCCACATTCTTCACACTCGCAACATGTACATCTACACACTCAACACCCATGCCTGGCACCCACGCCCTCTAACGACCATAACCACGCCCTGTACACCACCATGACCACGCTATATACGACTGGTGTACCTCTCTCCCACCTCCAGCATTTTCGACATTCCAGAAGTTCATCTTAAGTTTTTAAGACATCTGCGAGGACATTGATCTCTGAACTGCGTCATGGTCACCTCCAGGTAAGCATCCCACCTCATGGTAACTTCATGGTAACCATTCCCGATACTTTACAGGTTTGAATGGTTGCAGACAGTGCATGTTCTCTTCACATTCTACAGATCAATTGCTTCGGCAACATCGAATAGGGCATTTAATATATATATATATATATATATATATATATATATATATATATATATATATATATATATATATATATATATATATATATATATTTCTGGCTACCTAGTAGCCAGAACTCACTTTTTGGCCTACTATTCAAGGCCCGATTTGCCTAATAAGCCAAGTTTTCCTGAATTAATATATTTATTCTAATTTTTTTCTCATGAAATGCTAAAGCTACCCATTTCATTATGTATGAGGTCAATTTTTTTTTATTGGAGTTAAAATTAACGTAGATATATGACCGAACCTAACCAACCCTACCTAACCTAACCTAACCTATCTTTATAGGTTAGGTTTGGTTAGGTAGCCGAAAAAGTTAGGTTAGGTAGGTTAGGTAGTCGAAAAACAATTAATTCATGAAAACTTGGCTTATTAGGCAAATCGGGCCTTGCATAGTAGACTGAGAAGTGCGTTCTGGCTACTAGGTACGACATATATATATATATATATATATATATATATATATGAAATATATATATATTATATATATATATATATATATATATATATATATATATATATATATATATATATATATATATATATATATATATATATATATATATATATATATATATATATATATATATATTTTTTTTTTTTTTTCCCATCAAAAGAGCACAAGTGCCTCAACAGGTTGGGCATCTCGACTAAAAAGTTGTTATCCAGCCTGCCGTTTTGTCCTGCGGTTTTGATAATTACTCTTGCGTCAACGACGGACCTAACATCATGTTCTAAAAGATGTATAGGCTTAGAACTCAAGTTTCCCGAAACTGCATATATTATGCCAATGCCGCAACGAGGCTTCCTTGCTGTTGTTTTAAATTCAGCTACCGGGAACAAAAAGTTCCAAGCAGCACGGGCTATGACGAGCCCCGTAGTGGACTCGTATATTCGAGGCTTCGACTAACGAGTAAAAGAGCAAATAACCTCAGTCATGTTGGGCCCAGATCCCCTTCCATCATAGCCCGTGTTTGCCTGAAACTTTTTGTTCCGTGTAGCGAATCTTAAACAACAACATTCCCTCTCCACCTTCTGGAAGACGAAGAGAAGACGCCAACATCAAGGCAGGACCGCCAAAAGATGGTGTTGGTTGAGCTGGCTTTGAATGGTTGGAGTGGTTAGGCGCGTGCCTGTTGACAACTGTGTGAGCTGGACCCATCACCACCAAGCCCAGACTATACCATACCCTCGGGCCTCGTAGCCTGGTGGACAGCGCGCAGGTCTCGTAATTCTGTGGCGCGGGTTCGATTCCCGCACGAGGCAGAAACAAATGGGCAAAGTTTCTTTCACCCTGAATGCCCCTGTTACCTAGCAGTAAATAGGTACCTGGGAGTTAGTCAGCTGTCACGGGCTGCTTCCTGGGGGTGGAGGCCTGGTCGAGGACCGGGCCGCGGGGACACTAAAGCCCCGAAATCATCTCAAGATAACCCTCCCTACCAACCTTCCCTTCAGCCCCTTCCTCCTAACCATCTCCCTCTGTAACTCCTGCCGTACCTTACAACACTCCCTCCCCACACCACATGTAACTATATTAAACATGAGGTCAATATCAGTCAGCTAAGTTACTCTAGAGACAAATTATTGTGTGGGTGAGTAGAGGGAGAGACTCGGGGGCTGGTTGGTGTGCCTTGCTCCACCGCCCATCCCTCCTCTCCCACGGCTCACCCCTCCTCTCCCACGGATCACCCCTCCTCTCCCACGGCTCACCCCTCCCCTTCCCCTAATAACAGGAAGGGAGGGAGACTTCAATAGTGTCTCAAGTTACCTCCCACCTGCTACACCTGTTGACGACTGACCTTGTTTATGTGCAAGAGAGGGCGGCCAGTGAGGTACACGGGTGTGGGTGGCGTACACAGGTGACGGGGCCGGGTACACGGGAGACGGGGGGCCGGGTACACGGGTGAAGGGGGGCCGGGTACACGGGTGAAAGGGGCCGGGTACACGGGTGAAAGGGGTCGGGTACACGGGTGAAAGGGGTCGGGTACACGGGTGACGGGGCCGGGTACACGGGTGAAAGGGGCCGGGTACACGGGTGAAAGGGGCCGGGTACACGGGTGAAGGGGGGCCGGGTACACGGGAGACGGGGGGCCGGGTACACGGGAGACGGGGGGCCGGGTACACGGGTGAAGGGGGGCCGGGTACACGGGTGAAAGGGGCCGGGTACACGGGTGAAAGGGGTCGGGTACACGGGTGAAAGGGGTCGGGTACACGGGTGACGGGGCCGGGTACACGGGTGAAAGGGGCCGGGTACACGGGTGAAAGGGGCCGGGTACACGGGTGAAGGGGGGCCGGGTACACGGGAGACGGGGGGCCGGGTACACGGGAGACGGGGGGGCCGGGTACACGGGTGACGGGGCCGGGTACACGGGTGAAAGGGGAGGCGGGTACACGGGTGAAGGGGAGGCGGGTACACGGGTGAAGGGGAGGCGGGTACACGGGTGAAGGGGAGGCGGGCCCGAGGGGGTGAAGCAGAGGTGGTCTTATACAAGGCCAAGCACAAGCAACTGCCCGAGGAACCTAAATTTGACGACCGTTGTATTGCATAGGTTATTATGGGCTTTTAATTCCTGACATACTAACATATAGTCATCTGGCTGAGGACTTGGCTTTCAATAATGCCAACTGTCTCCCTCTAATCAATATACCAGTGAACTACATTAATCATCCGGGTATTAGTTCATATTCTATAATGAGGTGTAGATCACACACACCCACACACACACACACACACCCACACACACACACACACACACACACACACACACCCACACACACACACCCACACACACACACACACACACACACACCCACACCCACACACACACACACACACACACACACACACACACACCCACACACACACACCCACACCCCCCCCCCCCACACACACACACACACACACACACACACCCACACCCACACCCACACACACACACCCACACCCACACCCACACCCACACACACACACACACACACACACACACACCCACACATACACCCACACACACACAATGAGTCTAAGATAATTTTAGTGAGAGATAAGCACAGTTTACCTTATCTGTGAGGGTTCACCGCCTGCTGCTGATACAATGTTGCTTGTAAAGTGTAATATTATTCACTCGTGTTGAAATAAATACAACAGTGATTGTATTATACTTTTAATGCATAAACGTATAAAAACGGAAACAAAATTATTTATATAAAAAATGGCGGACTCGTTATGTTGTTTATGGGACACTTGTATGTGACATCATGAGGTCCTCTGTTGGGGTCACATGACAACATATTCGTGTTATGTTTCAACCCGTCCTCAGCCCTTGTCCATTCCATCCAGCGGTCGACCACAAAGACACATTCATCAATTTCAACGTGCTGTTCGTTTAAAACAGGAATTTTCTCAAGTATAAATTAATATTATAATATATTAGCATATTATGCATATATAGGCATAGGTTAGGGTAGGTTTTTAGGTTCTGTTGGCGATTATTTGTATTTGTAGTACGTGGGTGAAGCATTTATAGCGTTGTGATTCGAAGAAAATTCATCAGTGAAGCACTTGTTCCGGATATGTTCGAACTTCAGCAGTTGAGTCGTGTGTAAACCGTTTTTCATTTATAAACAGGGGGTTTGGCGGGTGCATGGAATGGACTTTGGGGGTCTTTGTTTAAGAGGACGGGCTGTATGTTTAGTGTCAAGTGCAAATACTGAGCTGTCAGGAGTTCGGATTAATGAAGACAATTATCGCACTATACAGCCCATCCTCGCATACAAAGATCCAAGCTCGTTAATCCAGCCGCCAAACCCCGTTTATGAATGAATAGCGGTTTACACACGACTCACAACTGTCGACGTTCGAACACATCTAACAAGTGCTTCACTGACGAATTTTTTTCGAATCACAACGCTATAAATGCTTCACCCACGTACTACAAATACAAATAATCGCCAACAGAACCTAAACACCTGACCTAACCTAACCTATGCCTATATATGCACAATATGCTATTATAATATTAATTTATACTTGAGAAAATTCCCGTTTTGAATGAACAGCATGTTAAAATTTATGAATGCGTCTGTGGGGTCGACCGCTGGATGGAATGGACTTGAGTCGAGGACGGGTTGCAACCTTGTCATTCCGAACGCTGTCACTTAGTCCATCGCAATGGTCTTTGACCACCAGCGTGACGTCATCAAACCCGTAAAGACTATCCCCCCCCTCCTCCACCTCCAATGACCTCCTTACCCTGCGTCTCACGACTGCTAAGACCACTTGTTTGTAACTACCTGCAACTACACAATTAAAGCGTGTCATAACTTAGACCACCACCACCGTCTCAAACCGTCGCATGGACCACCTGGCGCCCCCACTACACCACCTGACACCCCCCTCCTCCCCCCTCACACCACCTGGCCTCCCCCCTCACACCACCTGACACCCCCCTCCCCTCCCCCCTTACACCACCTGGTTCGACCAAACGCCTCTCCACTTCCGGCCCCTGGCTGACATTTCAAATCAATTCCTCCACCACCTTGTCTGCTGGTCCTCTTGCCTGCCTGTCTGCCGGTCCTCTTGCCTGCCTGTCTGCCGGCCCTCTTGCCTACCTGTCTGCCGGTCCTCTTGCCTGCCTGTCTGCCGGTCCTCTTGCCTACCTGTCTGCCGGTCCTCTTGCCTGCCTGTCTGCCGGTCCTCTTGCCTACCTGTCTGCCGGTCCTCTTGCCTGCCTGTCTGCCGGTCCTCTTGCCTGCCTGTCTGCCGGTCCTATTGCCTACCTGTCTGCCGGTCCTCTTGCCTGCCTGTCTGCCGGTCCTCTTGCCTACCTGTCTGCCGGTCCTCTTGCCTACCTGTCTGCCGGTCCTCTTGCCTACCTGTCTGCCGGTCCTCTTGCCTACCTGTCTGCCGGTCCTCTTGCCTACCTGTCTGCCGGTCCTCTTGCCTGCCTGTCTGCCGGCCCTCTTGCCTGCCTGTCTGCTGGTCCTCTTGCCTGCCTGTCTGCCGGCCCTCTTGCCTGCCTGGTTCATCTCTTAACATGATTGCCTGCCTGCCATCTGGACTGCCGCTCCAACTTCTTGCCACCCAGCCTGCCACCCCGACTGCCACACTCACCAAGGAACCATACAAAGATTGATTGATGAAGATTAAGCACATACAGCCCCGCTCCTGTGCCAGGTAAGTCCACTACGGGCTCACCATAGACCGTGCTACTTGGAACTATGTGATATTATGAATCTAAGACAACAGCAACAGTTTAAGCCAGCCAAGAGGAGGGACGGGGGGGGGGGGTGGCATGAAGAGCCCATAAACCACTAGTTACTAAACTAAGCTAGTTACAGCCCCACTCCTGTGCCAGGTATGGGCTCTATGGGCTCACCATAGCCCGTGCTACTTGGAACTTTTTGTTCCCAGTGGCTGAATCTATAACAACCACCATAAACCACACCAAGCACTGTATATCATCATGACTTTTTGGCCGTGGTGCCAGGGGTTGCAGGCATGGCACCCCTGGC
This sequence comes from Procambarus clarkii, assembly GCF_040958095.1. Taxonomy (NCBI): domain Eukaryota; kingdom Metazoa; phylum Arthropoda; class Malacostraca; order Decapoda; family Cambaridae; genus Procambarus; species Procambarus clarkii. Next base: position 18,959,692 of record NC_091219.1, read on the forward strand.
ACCCTGGCTCTCCTCCCCCCCCTCCCCTTCGGCCTCTTTCTCATGCTCCTCCCCATTTCCGTCCATCCACCATCGCTCGGCGCGGGTGGTATGTGCTCACACCTATTTTTGCCTGCAGGTTCGAGGTTCAGCTCTTGGACTCCTCCTTTCCGGCCGCTGGTTGCTCACTTCAATGACTCCCTATTCTTGTATCAGAACTGGAGTTCGCTTCTACAACCTGCTCATTCAGACCAGTTTTCTACTACTATTATGCTAAAAGAAAACTTTCTAACCTCGTTATGAATCAGCTGTTTGTTTACTAAAGTGCTATAAAGTCGTAATGGCTTGGCGCTTTAGCCTGATAATTAAAACAAATTATTGTTTACATATATTTTCTATTGTTTTTGTTATCTCTTGTCTGTTTTGTTATTTTGTTATCTCCATCAGTCCTAGATCTGATTTCCCTTAGACTTATTGAGCTCTCCCTGGGTGAAGGGGCACCTTACCTGTCCCAAGAACCAACCCACAACAGTTGCTTAACTTTCAGGCACCTACTTACTGAACGGAAGAAATACCACAAAACGCTTCTGTTCTGCTACCTGGATGGGGTTCTCGAGTTTTTCTACTCCCAGAGCACGGCCCAGGGCCAGGCTTGACTTGAGAGACAGCTTAGTCCAACAGTCTGTTGCTTGGAGCGGTCCGCAGGCCTACACATACGCTCCCTCCCAGTTAGCGCTACTGCAGAAGTGTCCAGTTTTTGTCTTGAAGACTTACACTTTTGTTCCGGCAATACTTCATATACTTGCAGGGAGAATATTAAACAACCGTACATCTCTGATGTTCATACAATGTTTTCTGATTGTGCCTATAGGCGCCTGACAGCTGGGTGGACAGCGCTTCGGATTCGTAGTCATGAGGTTCCGGCTTCGATCCCCGGTGGAGGCGGAGACAAATGGGGCAAAAATGTTTCTTTCACCCTGATGCCTCTGTTACCTAGCAGTAAATAGGTACCTGGGGAGTGTGTAACAAAAAGGAAGCCTGGTCGAGGACCGGGCCGCGGGGACGCCAAGCCCCGAAATCATCTCAAGATGATGTCACCTCTGCTCTTCACTGGTTCTATTCTGCATTTTCTTCCATATCGTTCACTCCAGTATGTTGTTATTTTACTGTGTAGATTTGGCACCTGGCCTTCCAGTATTTTCCACGTGTATATTATTTGGTATCTCTGTCGTCTCCTTTCTAGCGAGTACATCTTAAGGGCTTTGAGACGAACCCAATAGTTTAGGTGCTTTCTCGTGTCTATGCGTGCCGTATGTGTTCTCTGTATACCCTCTTATTTCAGTAAATCTCTCCTGCTCTCAAGGGGAAAGTGAGTACTGAGCAATACTTAAGGCGGAACAGCACCAGTGATTTGTTTACGGGCTAGTCATTCCCATGGCACCATCTTGGATGGCCTAATCTTCATCAATCAGTGATTTGAATAGTATGAGCGTTGTGCTGGCATTTATGGATTTCTAGATTCTCCTTATCCATCATTTTGTCTAGCTGATGAAAATATACCAAGCAAATATAGCTACATTTGCTTGGTTATGCTCCCTAAACGTTAGGTCGATAGACATCATTATTCCCAGATCCATTACATAGTTCCTACTATGGGTAGATTTGATTATGTTTTGTACCCTGTATTATATTTAAGGTCCCGGGGACCTTCGGCTGGGACCCGACTACGCTTGACCAGTACGCCAGGAGAAAGGTGAGGGGGCAGCTCACCCCCCATCACATGTAGAGTCTGCAAAGGTGATGGGGTGATGGGGAAGAGGGCGGTGTTATTACTAATGCAGATTGTTAAACGTTTCAAGATAGCCAAGAGAGGGAAAACAGGCAAGAGAAGAGGGCGAGGCGTGCAAGAGAAGAGAGTGAGGGCCAGCAAGAGACAAAGCCGACTAGGAGGGGAAGAGGAGAGGGCGGGGAGGGAGACCCAGTACCAGCAGCATGAGTAGCCTAGCAGGTGGCTGACGCGGAAGGCGAGAGTGAGGGAGGGGGTTGTGGGGAGGGGGGCACTTCTGGTGAAAGTGACCCTGGTACACTGGCAACAGGGACGCACGCACGAACATGCTTCCATACCTAGGCTACGTCAGGGGCACTCATACCTAGGCTACATCAGGCTCCCCCATACCTAAGGGGCCCCCAAAACCCCAATATGCTTCCATACCTAGGCTACATCAGGTCCCCCCCATACTAGGGGCTCTCATACCTAGGCTACACCAGGCCCCCATACCTAGGGGCTCACATACCTAGGCTACACCAGGCCCCCATACCTAGGGGCTCACATACCTAGGCTACATCAGGCTCCCCCATACCTAAGGGGCCCTCAAAACCCCAATATGCTTCCATACCTAGGCTACATCAGGTCCCCCCATACTAGGGGCTCTCATACCTAGGCTACACCAGGCCCCCATACCTAGGGGCTCTCATTCCTAGGCTACACCAGGCCCCCATACCTAGGGGCTCACATACCTAGGCTACATCAGGCTCCCCCATACCTAAGGGGCCCTCAAAACCCCAATATGCTTCCATACCTAGGCTACATCAGGTCCCCCCATACTAGGGGCTCTCATACCTAGGCTACACCAGGCCCCCATACCTAGGGGCTCACATACCTAGGCTACACCAGGCCCCCATACCTAGGGGCTCACATACCTAGGCTACACCAGGCCCCCATACCTAGGCTACACCAGGCCCCCATACCTAGGCTACACCAGGCCCCCATACCTAGGCTACACCAGGCCCCCATACCTAGGGGTTCCCCATACCTAGGCTACACCCATTATATACAGTTGGCTCCGAATTCGAGACATTTGATCTGTACAAAATACCCGTGACCAGACAACCCAAGAATGAGTGAGGGTGTCAATATTGCCAGAAACTAACGACTCTCCAAAACACCACCAGACTATTTGTTCTCAACACTTAAATGTTCAAAATAATAAGCACCCACAACTATCAATATTTTCTATATTCTATTTTGGCTTCGATATGCTAGAGGCGGTGTTGATGGAGATAATTAATTAATTAGTTATTAGATAATTAGTTAATGGAGACGGGTAATTAAAGCTGATAAAAAACACACATTTTCCTGGTGGGGGCGGGATGAGTTTTTTTTTATATATTTAATAAATAGACAACAAATCCAAGATTAAACTTAAATAGAAATGACTAAGTTGGTCATATTAAAGCCAAATAATTTTTTTTTAAACCACCCGAATTACTAAGCAGCTTTCCTCGCGTGTAAATGAATTAATTGCAGTTTGCTTCTTTCTCGCCTCACAATCAAGGCTCCAGGTTCGATTCCCGGGCGGAACAGAAATGGTTCGACACGTTTTCTTTCACCCAATGCCGCTGTTCACCTAACAGTAACTACGTACCGGAGACCTAGAATTAGGGGGTAGGGGGACCTGTTAACAAGCAGTAATCACCTAATTGTGCTTGCGGGGGTTGAGCTTTATCTCTTTGGTCCCGCCTCTCAACCGTCAAAGGTTGTGAGTTCAATGTGAGGTCAATGCAGTGACTATAAGCGTCCCAGGTGTGTGAGCAATGTTAGAGTACAAGAGTGAATAAAGCTTTAGCAGGTGTGTAACTGGGTGAAGCTTAAGCTGTGGAATGAGGGTGGAGGGGGGGGGGGGGACAGAGGGCGCGCCACACCCGCCTGACATCAGTTGATATCAACAATTGACAAGTGTTTGTTTATCATGCTGCTCCTGCTGCACGACACACCCCACACATGCTGCTCCTGCTGCACGACACACTCCACACATGCTGCTGCTGCTCCACGACACACCCCACACATGCTGGGGTGTGAGGGCAGTACTAGTACACAACACTGAGCGGACAGCAGCAGCAGCGTCCACAACGACAACGTTACAGTTGGAGAAGACAGCGAGAGAGGTCCAGAGTGGTACCTGAGGTCAGCCCTGAGGGTTGGTAACTGGAGGAGGGAGACGGGCTGGTCAGGAGGGGACGGCCCTCACCATACTCTCCCTCCCGTCTCTCCCTCTCTCCTTCCCCTCTCTCCCTCCCCTCTCCCTCCACAACACCAGAAAGACATACACATATGATGGTGTTTTTGTCGTAGCGAAGGTTCCAAAAAGAGAGAGGACTATCTTCTTGAGGTTATCTTGAGATGATTTCGGGGCTTTAGTGTCCCCGCGGTCCGGTCCTCGACCAGGCCTCCACCCCCAGGAAGCAGCCCGTGACAGCTGACTAACACCCAGGTACCTATTTTACTACTAGGTAACAGGGACATAGGGTGAAAGAAACTTGGCCCAATGTTTCTCGCCTGCGCCTAGGATCGAACCCAGGACCACAGGATTCAATAAGAAAAAGGATATAGAAGAGGAGGAATAATAAAGAGGAAGAGGCACTTTTTTTTTTTTTTTTTTTATTATTTTCTACCACAGACGTGGCCACACATTTACAATGCTAACCAGCATATATACATTTTCTTCTGTCCTCCATGGACAGGGTTAGAGAAGTGTTAAACATATAGTTCAAGGGTTTATTGAACACTCAACCACAGAAGGTGATTCGGTGCTTTTAAAATGCTAAGCTAACCTACATACGTAAATACATAGATACACAGATTTACGTATGTAGGCACTGTATGATGGGGTTGTGACCATAGAAAACGGACTTCCTTATCACATCCACTACCATACACCTCACCCCCTCCCCCCCCCCCCCCCCTCCTCACAACACCGGGCTCTCGTCAACCCGTCCTCTTAAAAATAACGTCACTTTTGGCTCGTATGCGCGATATGGCCAAATTTGGACGTAATTTGAAATGAAATCGACTCACAAAAGTGACGTTCTGTTCCGTTTTCTGTTTGAGTCGTCCGGCGTACGCGCAGAGGTTATAAGAGGACACTTTAAATTAACGTTTTTCATAACGTTTTGAAACTTTATGAGAATTTCCTGCCCACCTAACCTATCAGAGGACCCTTAACTTACTGTTGTTGAAAAAAAAAATCCCAAATTTATTTTCACTTTTTTTTCATTTTCAAATTACGTCCAAATTCGGCCATACGGGCAAACGGCCAAAAGCGACGTTCTTTTTAAGAGGACAGGTTGCCCTCGTGACCAAACATCACAAACTGTATGTTGCTGTTGTTAAAGATCCGCTACCTGGAACAAACAGTTCCAAGCAGCACGGTCTATGGTGAGCCCGTATTTAGGAACGACGCCATTAAGGTCCTCACTGGACCATTATCAACACCCAGACAACACCACCACTCCATTTCCCCTCCCCCGTCCTCATTCTTGGAGAACCCCTTCCCCCCCCCTGCCCCACCCCAAGCACGCTAGACCCCTCCCCGCCCCACCCCAAGCACGCTAGACCCCTCCCCGCTCCACCCCAAGCACGCTAGACCCCTCCCCGCCCCACCCCAAGCACCAAGACTCCTCCCCACCCCCAAGCACCCAAGACCCCTCCCCGCCCCACCCCAAGCATCAAGACCCCTCCCCGCCCCACCCCCAAGCACCAAGACCCCTCCCCGCCCCACCCCCAAGCACGCTAGACCCCTCCCCGCCCCACCCCAAGCACGCTAGACCCCTCCCCGCCCCACCCCCAAGCACGCTAGACCCCTCCCCGCCCCAACCCCAAGCACGCTAGACCCCTCCCCGCCCCACCCCAAGCACCAAGACTCCTCCCCGCCCCACCCCAAGCACGCTAGACCCCTCCCCGCCCCACCCCAAGCACGCTAGACTCCTCCCCGCCCCACCCCCAAGCACCCAAGACCCCTCCCCGCCCCACCCCAAGCACGCAAGACCCCTCCCCGCCCCACCCCAAGCACGCTAGATCCCTCCCCGCCCCACCCCAAGCACCAAGACCCCTCCCCGCCCCATCCCAAGCACGCTAGACCCAACACCCACACATCGTGACATTGGTTAATGCATGTTAATCCAGCACCCCCCCCCCCCCAACGCCTACCTTTCTGTTGATGAATGACAAACACCTTACAGATGACTCACTCCATAGTGGTCCAGGAATGACAAACTTCGCCCCTTTATTAATTTAAATTGCATAAAATATTATTTTAGGTTACACAGAAGCCCTAAGTAAAAATTAACCAATGTGCCGTGATTAGACGTGATGGATAAAGATTAGTATGACAAAAGACGCTCAACTCCTGCTACTATCCAATTTATACCCATTATTTAGTGTTCTGTCTTGTGTTGATACTTTTAATACCCCTATTAATTATCCGAGCTTGCCACTAACTTCTCTAGCGTGTTCCTGGCTTACATCAACAAGCCTAGACCACCCACCACTGGTACTTATATATCAAGAGCATTACATCATGGATGATCTATAGGTTGAGGAACGCATAGGCCCCAAGGAGGAGTCTACGCGTTCTACGGATACAATTGCATCAAAAAGGTCCAACAGGCAGACCCAACAGCTTACCTTGAGGGCTACCTTGAGATGGTTTCGGGGCTTAGCGTCCCCGCGGCCCGGTCCTCGACCAGGCCTCTTCGTTGCTGGACTGGTCAACCAGGTCAGCTCGCATATAGAACTGGCAGGAGTTTATAGATAGTTATCTTGAGGTTATCTTGAGATGATTTCGAGGCATTTTAGTGTCCCCGCAGCCCGGTCCTCGACCAGGCCTCCACCCCTAGGAAGCAGCCCGTGACAGCTGACTAACTCCCAGGTACCTATTTTACTGCTAGGTAACAGGGGCATAGGGTGAAAGAAGCTCTGCCCATTGTTTCTCGCCGGCGCCTGGGATCGAACCCAGGACCACAGGATCACAAGTCCAGCGTGCTGTCCGCTCGGCTCCCTCAGACAGTGGTAACAGACAAAGCACATGTGAGTAGAAACATGTCCTACATGCAGAGTACATCCATAGAAGATAGCCACGTAGTAGCAATAAGTACTGAAATATAGGACCAACATATAGGACCAGCATATAGGACCAGCATATAGGACCGTCCGGTGGTCCCCAGACAAGACCGCTTGGAAGACCAACAGACACAACTGCAGTTCCCGACTGTTCTATTTCCTTCGGACCGTCCGAAAACGACTTGAAATGTCCAGCAAGAGACGAGCATCATTTCCACACATCGTAACTTAGCTACTAAGGGGGCCTGACAGCCGAGTGGACAGCGCTCGATATTCGTAGTCGTAAGGTTCCGGGTTCAATCCCAGGTGGAGGCGGAAACAAATGGCAGTTTCTTTCATCCTGATGGATGAAACACAGACACCTAGCAGTAAATAGGTACCTGGGAGTTAGACAGCTGCTTCGGGCTGCTTCCTGGGAGTGTGTGACAAAAAGGAGGCCTGGTCGAGGACCGGGCCACGGGGACGCTAAGCCCCGAAACCATCTCAAGGTAACCCCAAGGAAAGGTATGCCTCGTATGGGTCTTACGCAGCTTCATTCTATAGTCTTCCAATAGACTTATCAACTCTCTCTAACAGCCCGTCCTCCCGAGCGTTCACAACGTCACTAATCTGATGTACAAAAACTGCCCAAACCTAACCTAACCGAGGATCCACGAATAGAAAACGGGACATCGTGTCAATTCAGCGAGTCGCTAAAAGTTTTCCTACAGCAGTTTTGTCCTTAGCGGATTAACAGGTCAAAATGCGATGTACTTTTCGAGAGGTCGAGTTGCTCTCAAACAGGTACTTCAAATTAATTAAAATACAATTTTAGAATATCTGTAATCAATAAAAGTCTGAACAATGACGACTAAGGGGTTGCCAGTCTTTGTCATCTTTATCCTTCAGTGTTGGCGCAAGTCTAATGCAAGTTAGTGCATTACAAGCAAGAGTGTTATCATAACATTTAGTGCCATAAAGACAACTCCACAAGGTTAGACTTTATCCTTCAGTGTTGGCGCAAGTCTAATGCAAGTTAGTGCATTACAAGCAAGAGTGTTATCATAATATTTAGTGCCATAAAGACAACTCCACAAGGTTAGACTTTATCCTTCAGTGTTGGCGCAAGTCTAACCTTGTGGAGTTGTCTTTATGGCACTAAATATTATGATAACACTCTTGCTTGTAATGCACTAACTTGAACGGCTGTCTATTGTTAACGGAGGCGTCTATTGGTAACGGGAGTCTATAAAAGCTAAAAACTACAAATAATGCAGTTTCAGATTAACATTTTCCTGCTAAATTACATAACCAACTAATCTAACTCCCTCTCACTTTATAATACACCGGCACACGCCCGCACGCTCATACGCGCGCAGGTACACGCATTACAAGTGCGTAACACTTCACTCGTACAAGTGCTCGCGCAAAAAAAATGAACACACTGCTTTCCGCGCAAGTAAAATACCCATCTAAGAGCAAGTCTTACAAAATATACCAAATGAGGGTATCTGGTGGTGCCCAGACAGCCTCTCCCTGTCTCCCTTCCTTCCTGTCTCCGTTCCTTCCTTCCTTCCTGTCTCCCTTCCTTCCTTTCTCACATTTCAGACTTCATAGCAGTCGCCGGTTATCACAAGAGGATCCAGCCCTACTTCAAGTACGTTTACCGAGACGGTAAAATGCATCTCAAAGGGACAGAGTAGCTTAGGCTACTTCTACCTTCCCTCCCAAAGAGACGGGCAGGGGGGGTCGAACACCCCCGTCCCTCTCCCCCCATGACACTATTTATGCAATCACAATTCTCAGAAATGTATATGTTTATCTCTTAGAATGTTTGGTAATATGTTTATTGTTTGTGATGTGTGTCTATGTATGTATTAACACGATGTACTGAACGGGCTGAGAATAGCTTGAGCTACCTCATCCCTTGGTGTGTATTTTACCTCAATAAACTTATTTCAATTTCAATTCAATCACAATTCTCCATGGCCAGTTGGGCGAGGCTAGCGGCAACTGTCTAGCTTCCAACCTCGGATACACTCTTATTAATGGGGTTATATTTCAGAAATTAATTTATCTCTTTAGAATCTCAATCTTATGATGAAAAGTATAAGAAATTAAAAAGATATACATTATCATCATCATCATCATCCGTTTATTGATAACGACAGACGTTTCGGAGTCATAGCTTTATCTTCAGTGCTAAATTAAAGTAAAAGTATAACGAAAGTTTAGGTAAAAACATTAATATAATTAAAATTACATACCCCATTAAATGACAATGATTAAAAATGTAAAACTTAAAGTAAATTATATATATATAAAATATAGAACAAGATAATAAAAATCTAAGAGACTCAACAACAGACTTCCAACTTTATGGGAGCCGGTCGGCCGAGCGGACAGCACGCTGGACTTGTGATCCTGTGGTCCTGGGTTCGATCCCAGGCGCCGGCGAGAAACAATGGGCAGAGTTTCTTTCACCCTATGCCCCTGTTACCTAGCAGTAAAATAGGTTCCTGGGTGTTAGTCAGCTGTCACAGGCTGCTTCCTGGGGGTGGAGGCCTGGTCGAGGACCGGGCCGCGGGGACACTAAAGCCCCGAAATCATCTCAAGATAACCTCAAGATAACCTCCAATAACTCGACAATTACTGCGGTGTCGAGGACTCCCCCGAGCCGTCCAACTCGGGTCTCATTCTAACTATTGAGACAGTTTCCAGGATGCTGCGCTCCAAACGTGACCAAACAGGAAACAGAACGGCGAATTGAAATTGAAATAAGTTTATTGAGGTAAAATACACACAAAGGGATGAGGTAGCTCAAGCTATTCTCACCCCGTTCAGTACAACGTGTTAATACATACATAGACACACATCACAAACAATAAACATATTACCGAACATTCTGAGAGATAAACATATACATTTCCTCCTTCACAAGTGGTATGGTATCAGACGTACACAAATACTTTTATGACGAAGTTGGCCGAAATCGTTGTACGGGAAAGTGTGGCACATTTCCTCAGTCTTCACTACCTGGAGAGGCAACGTGCCTTAGACCAGTGCGGTAAGTAATGACTATGTAATAACTAATACGACCTTTAAACTATGAGGTATTTCCCACGTATCGAACATGTCACTGCGAACATTTACCCAAAAAAATATACACAACACTAGGTCTGAAGTCAAAGGGTATGGGATCTTTACATTTTAAATAGTTCCTATTTATATGTATTATATAATATATATTTTACATATATTATTTTTCTTACAGTCCTAACTACAATCACAGTAACCGTAACTATTCAAATTCAATTTGTTTAAATCTTACTACATGATGTAGGAGTTGTTAATAGATTTGCGAAAACCTTCCATTGTGTGTGAAATTATTGAATTTAATGATTCATGACTCCAAAATGATATATGTGTGTGTGTGTGTGTGTGTGTGTGTGTGTGTGTGTGTGTGTGTGTGTGTGTGTGTGTGTGTGTATGTGTGTGTGTGTGTGTGTGTGTGTGTGTGTGTGTGTGTGTGTGTGTGTGTGTGTGTGTGTGTGTGTGTGTGTGTGTGTGTGTGTGTGTGTGTGTGTGTGTGTGTGTGTGTGTGTGTGTGTGTGTGTGTGTGTGTGTGTGGGTGTGTGTGTGTGTGTGTGTGTGTGTGTAGAGCGTGATGTTTCTGTACTAATGGCAGTAATACAGACTAAGTTTCAGTCTGACGGAACATCTTACTCACTACAGAAACTTGATGAAGAAAGTTCATGATGACCAGAGAGCGTATTTGCAAAGTCAAAAAAAAATATACTAACTTCAACAAAGAATAAATACCCAAAAAATGTACTGAAATTAAAAGAAAAAATCTATAGAAAACTGTAGACAATTGAAGAAGTAATTACCAGTGAAGTAATTACCAGTAATTACCGGCTGGAGCCTCCGCTGGTGTTGAACACAGCAACACGCCTCACAGCTCAGCCAGATGATGATGAAGATTAAGCCACCCAAGAGGTGGCACGGGCATGAATAGCCCGTAAGTGGTGGCCCTTTTGAGCCATTACCAGTATCAAAAGATGATACTGGAGATCTGTGGAGGTGCGACTGCACCCTGCGTGACGGGAGATGTCTCCCGGACCCAATGGTGACCAAATGGTGAGCTCAGCCAACACTTCACACTATAATATATAAAGCTCTCGGGGAAGGGAGGGAGGGGGAGGAAGGGAGAGGGAGGAAGGGAGAGGAGAGGTAGGGAGAGGAGAGGTAGGGAGAGGAGAGGTAGGGAGAGGAGAGGTAGGGAGAGGAGAGGTAGGGAGAGGAGAGGTAGGGAGAGGGAGGAAGGGAGAGGGAGGAAGGGAGAGGGAGGAAGGGAGAGGGAGGAAGGGAGAGAGAGGAAGGGAGAGGGAGGTAGGGAGAGAGACGTAGGGAGAGAGGTAGGGAGAGAGAGAGAAAGGTAGGGAGAGAGAGAGAGGTAGGGAGAGAGAGGTAGGGAGAGAGAGAGAGAGAGAGGTAGGGAGAGAGAGGTAGTGAGAGAGAGGTAGGGAGAGAGAGAGAGGTAGGGAGAGAGAGGTAGGGAGAGAGAGAGAGAGAGGTAGGGAGAGAGAGAGAGAGGTAGGGAGAGAGAGGTAGTGAGAGAGAGGTAGTGAGAGAGAGGTAGTGAGAGAGAGGTAGTGAGAGAGAGGTAGTGAGAGAGAGGTAGTGAGAGAGAGGTAGTGAGAGAGAGGTAGTGAGAGAGAGGTAGTGAGAGAGAGGTAGTGAGAGAGAGGTAGGGAGAGAGAGGTAGGGAGAGAGAGGTAGTGAGAGAGAGGTAGTGAGAGAGAGGTAGTGAGAGAGAGGTAGTGAGAGAGAGGTAGTGAGAGAGAGGTAGTGAGAGAGAGGTAGTGAGAGAGAGGTAGGGAGCGCACGCACCGCGAGCCTCACCTGTCACCCCTACACCACGCCGCCATCTTGGCTCCACATGCCCCCCAACATTAAAAACAAGTAATGTCCACAAGCATTTCACACGGATGAATCAAATTCTATAAACTATTTACAATCAATTCTTTTCGGCGAAGAATATACAATCAAATATCTTGAGGTTATCTTGAGATGATTTCGGGGCTTTAGTGTCCCCGCGGCCCGGTCCTCGACCAGGCCTCCACCCACAGGAAGCAGCCTGTGACAGCTGACTAACACCCAGGAACCTATTTTACTGCTAGGTAACAGGGGCATAGGGTGAAAGAAACTCTGCCCATTGTTTCTCGCCGGCGCCTGGGATCGAACCCAGGACCACAGGATCACAAGTCCAGCGTGCTGTCCGCTCGGCCGACCGGCTCCCGATATATACAGTACTTTATTTATAAAGGCATATCAAACAAGGCGAGGTAAACCTGCCTTACTATAAATAGGTGAATAGTTGAGGTTATTAATGCTGGATTATGCGGTGGGTGATGTGGTCGTCGACAAGCAGGGATGGAAGGGTGTAGTGTAACAGTGGGAGGGAGGGCAGTGGGAGGGAGGGAGGACAGTGGGAGGGAGAGAGGGCAGTGGGAGGGAGAGAGGGCAGTGGGAGGGAGAGAGGGCAGTGGGAGGGAGGGAGGGCAGTGGGAGGGAGAGAGGGCAGTGGGAGGGAGGGCAGTGGGAGGGAGGGAGGACAGTGGGAGGGAGAGAGGACAGACGGGAAGGGAGGACGGAGCAAGACAATGCGAGGAGACGGAGGAAAGGCCGTAGACAATCTGCAGGAAAAGGTGGAGCAAGACGGAAATTAAGTAAACAAAGATTTATCAAGGGCGGGATGGGCGGGGCGGGGGGGGGGGGGGAAGATAACAAAATGGAGAGAAAAAGAGAGATTGCCATTTATTTCCTTGGCGCACCCGTGTTCGAACGATCTCTTATCTCCGTGTTCCGGTATAGATTTTTGACACGCTCTACTCCCCCTTCATATACTCTAGGGGTAGCTGCACAAATGCACATGTACCTAAATGTGTTAATATTTAGGTGAAAAAAATGTGTTCGGGTATCTACTTGATATAAACATTACCATAACAATGACCACTTACGTTCTAAACAAGCAAACAATGCAAAAAAAATCTAAATTCACGAACATTATTTATCTAAATCTAAGTCTAAACATCACGAACATGCCCGACGACACGGCGTCAAAACATTGAAATTGAAATAAGTTTATTGAGGTAAAATACACACAAAGGGATGAGGTAGCTCAAGCTATTCTCACCCCGTTCAGTACATCGTGTTAATACATACATAGACACACATCACAAGCAATAAACATATTACCGAACATTCTGAGAGATGAACATATACATTTCCTCGTCAAAACATTGGCATAACTATCACGCGTGTTCATAAGACACAATAACCAGTGCAGGAAAACTACAGTAATAAGTCAAAGTTTGTATTGTTGCCCCTGGAGGCGCCTAGTTTATTGTGCACCCCATACTGTTGACCAGACCACACACTAGAAGGTGAAGGGACGAAGACGTTTCGGTCCGTCCTGGACTATTTTCAAGTCGATTGTGAATCGACTTGAGAAATGGTCCTGGACGGACCGAAACGTCGTCGTCCCTTCACCTTCTAGTGTGTGGTCTGGTCAACATACTTTAGCCACGTTATTGTGATTCATCGCCTGCACCCCCATACTCATCCTGCGAGCGGTAGCGCAAAAGGATTACAGAGGGCACAATAGGTCTTTATCAGACCTCAACGGTGATGATTACATTAACAATTTCATCAATCCTTCACACCTTGATCTATGAGAAATCCGGGTTGAGGTAACCGGCCACACTAGAACACAATCCGAAATTATACACCTTATATCATGTTCCCACACCGGATCTCACCGACACGATCCTCCCTGTCTGTCTCGGTCTTTGTCTGCCTTTCTGTCTAGGTCTGTGTGCTTTCCACAAGGACGGACAGACAGAGCGACAGATAATGATAGAAGGTGCAAGGGACTCTACATGAGATTGCATAAAGCCTTCACGAGACAGCGCGGGAAGGGCCTGAGCTGAGAGGGCTGGTATCAAACCAAGCAGCACTCACGGGCGTCTGAGATTACCGGAGGTGAAGTAAGGCACCTGCCAAGGCTGTAGGACCCAGTAATGCCGTGGATACCGAGAAGGAGAGTACAAGCCCTCTGCTGGCTACTTAGTTACATATGACAACTCACTGCAGACAGGAAAATTACTAATTGACTGAGCTACGACATAGTTCATTTGATGCATTACGCAATTGTGATTTCTGTGTGTCCTGAAAGTAGTTTGTGATTTCTTATCTGCTATCCGAAAGGTTAGCAGATAAGACAATGCAGTGAATACACACAGAGCCGAGGTGCTTGTTTACAGGCCTCTGTTCTGTAATTACATAGGTTCTAACAAAGGTTATAACAGAGTTATAACAAAGATTAGGAGGCTAGTACATCTGCTGGAGAGTAGGAGTTTCATAGCACAGCACCAGAATAGATTCAGGGACGGCAAACTACTTTCAGGAGACACAGAAATCACAATTGCGTGATGCATCAAATGAACCAATGTCGTAGCTCAGTCGATGAAGGCAGCGTCTGGGATGCTCTTGGACGCAGGTTCGAATCCTCGTCACGGCCCTTGTGGATTTGTTTACTTTCAGGAGATTTGTGCCGAGGCATCCAAGTCGAGCAGACGTGCCATCACTCAAACGTCACAGGGAAGGAGCACTGCTTGACAGTTCTTCGGGGCACGTTAATAAAAAAAGTCACTTTTATGTAGCTATTACATATCTTACTGCACAATAGAAGCTCTCCCTTCTATGCCAAACATTTAAATTTAGCTCGCCAACGGAAGCTCGCTTCAGACTATTTAAAGCTTGAAGCCCCAACTAATTTTCATTTTCGTGGACATTTTCAAGAGGAAACTAGATTTATTCCTCCAAGGAGTACCGGACCAACCGGGCTGTGGTGGGTATGTGGGCCTGCGGGCCGCTCCAAGCAACAGCCTGGTGGACCAAACTCTCACAAGTCGAGCCTGGCCTCGGGCCGGGCTTGGGGAGTAGAAGAACTCCCAGAACCCCATCAACCAGGTAAATCAACCAGGTAATCACTGGTCAGCATTCACCCAATACATAAATGAAGAATATTCCAGGTTTTCCAAGTCTTCCTTCATGACCGGAGCCTGGCAACACGGGCCTGGCAACACGGGCCAGGCAACACGGGCCTAGCAACACGGGCCAGGCAACACGGGCCAGGCTTCACCACCAGGAAGCACAAACAACATATCACTGGAGCCGCTCAGGTGAAGGAGCTTCTTGTGTTCTGCTGACGAGTGCTGCCCCAAATGCGACTTTCTGGTTCATACCAGAAAATCGGGTGGTAGGTCGGGTGGTAGTCCATGTCCCAGCCGCTGGTGGTAGTGGAAGGGATAGAGGCAAGTGATGGGGTACCACAGACATCCACGACGATACTGTTGGTGACACGACACATTCTGGCGCCCAGCCGAGCCTCTGGACCATGTTACCTCACCTTGTGATTACTTTGTGGTGGTTCTAGGGATCAATGTCCCCCGCGGCCCGCTCTCCTCACCACGCTCTTGCTCGACGCAGGGTGCAGTCGCACCTCCACAGATCTCCAGTATCAGCCCTTGATACTGGTAATGGCTCCCAAGGGCCACCACTTACGGGCTATTCATGCCCGTGCCACCTTTTGGGTGGCTTAATCTTCACCAATCAATCAATCGCTCTTGCTTGCTGGCAAATAAAATATAAAAAGCTATCCACCTAATAAGTCGGGTTGAATGCTGTAATCAATCCAACATGGATTGTGTGACAATATACTGTTGCTTTGCCCTTTTTTTTAAGGGGTTTCAGGTTTCCTGTGAGCGCAATACGCAAATGATGTAGCGGTTGAGTCCTTTCTGTCTATCAAACCCCACAGTATTGTATCGTCCCTCGAAGTCAGAACAAGCGCACGCAAGAACCCAGAAGACAGAACCCATTGGGCACACACAGTCTTAATGTAGTCACTAGCTTTCAATGCTCTCCAAATTGATTTTAATTAACTTTTTGTGACTTACAAATTACTGCAAATGGCCAAAGTATGCCTCGAGTAAGTTATTGGCTTTAAGATTTATCATAAAGTTATGAGTGTTAGTAACTTTCCAAATTGTTACCAAATCCATCGCACTTTCTTGTACATATTTAAACACAAACAAAATGCACATTAGAGCCAAGTTTCACACAGTGTTCTACGTCCGCAGTTCCTGCACAGAGGACCTGAGTTCCATGCCCGGGCAGGACAGGCACGACTGGGCAACCTTTTCTTCCACCAGATGCCTCTATTCTTCTAACAATAAAAATTGGTACCAGGGAGTTAGGCAACTGTTGTGGGTGGCATCCTGGGGGAATGTCAGTATAGTTGGCCCATGGGTAGGGTTGGGGGCGAGATCAATAAGCTGATTAAGTCCCAAGCACAGCACAAGTCTTCCTGTCCCCCGACAACGGGAATTATGTTAGTCTCGTGTCGTAATTGTCCTGTAAAGCAAGAAAAGGTCAAGATGACTGCCAAGGTCACAATAATTGGATTGTTCAATAATTAGACTGCTCTTAGACCGACCTCAAGTTGACCTCCAGCGTCTAAATATTCTGTTTGACTTTTTGTTACTGTATACTTAAAGAGGAGAACTTGTCGTTTATCTTCACAATTATCTTCTATTCTCGTTATTATTTAACGCAACAATTTGGGCATCAGAGAACCGCGGATATGAAATTTGGACAACGCGACCCCTAAAGTCACGGGTCCGTGTTGGCTCAGTCAGGCTTGACCACACAGACCAGACCCCACACAGACCAGACCCCACACAGACCAGATCACACACAGACCAGATCACACACAGACCAGACCACAGACAGACCAGACCCCACACAGACCAGACCCCACACAGACCAGACCCCACACAGACCAGACCACACACAGACCAGACCCCACACAGACCAGACCCCACACAGACCACACCCCACACAGACCAGACCCCACACAGACCAGACCACACACAGACCACACCCCACACAGACCACACCCCACACAGACCAGACCCCACACAGACCAGACCCCACACAGACCACACCCCACACAGACCAGACCCCACACAGACCAGACCACACACAGACCAGACCACACACAGACCAGACCCCACACAGACCAGACCCCACACAGACCAGACCACACACAGACCAGACCACACACAGACCAGACCCCACACAGACCAGACCCCACACAGACCAGACCCCACACAGACCAGACCCCACACAGACCAGACCCCACACAGACCACACCCCACACAGACCATATCACACACAGACCAGACCCCACACAGACCAGACCCCACACAGACCAGACCCCACACAGACCAGACCCCACACAGACCAGACCCCACACAGACCAGACCCCACACAGACCAGATCACACACAGACCATATCACACACAGACCAGACCCCACGCAGACCACACCCCACACAGACCACACCCCACACAGACCAGATCACACACAGACCAGATCACACACAGACCAGATCACACACAGACCAGATCACACACAGACCAGATCACACACAGACCAGACCCCACACAGACCAGACCCCACACAGACCAGACCCCACACAGACCAGACCCCACACAGACCAGACCCCACACAGACCAGACCCCACACAGACCAGACCCCACACAGACCAGACCCCACACAGACCAGACCCCACACAGACCAGACCCCACACAGACCAGACCCCACACAGACCAGACCCCACACAGACCAGACCCCACACAGACCAGACCCCACACAGACCAGACCCCACACAGACCAGACCCCACACAGACCAGACCCCACACAGACCACACCAAGCCACACTAGACACATACACAAGGCCTGCCACACAATAGAACAAACCCCACGCACCAACCTTGAGAGTAACACAAATAACCAGGAATTATTTACAGACAGACGCTACTCACATTAAAAGCCAAAGACAGTAAGACACTGGCAAACATGTACACACACACTTCCTGTAAGTATAGATATGTGATCCCTCTATCGCCTCGCCCTCCCTCCAATCCTTAACTCCTCGACCCCTCCCCCTCCGTCCCTACAAACACAAGGTAGAGAGGGAGGGTGTGAGAGAAGAAAACGGGACAGTATATCACTTTCGTGAGCCGATTTCATTTCAAATTACGTCCATTTTTGGCCATAGCGCGCATACGACCAATTCAATTACGAGCGAAAAGCGACGTTATTTTAAGAGAACGGGTTGGTGTGAGAGCATGGAGGCACATTGTTTCTACCAGTGACTAACCTACATTGACGTTCAATGAGTCACGGACCTTTACGTGTCGATCTCTCAATGATCTGGCCGTTCTTATCTCCCCGGTATCACATCCCTTGTCATTATCTCGTGTTATCACTAGGTACAAGCCTTCAACTACGACCGCCTCCACAAAGCCACAACCCACACCTAGCCTCACACTATCCACACTTGGCCTCAAGAGAGACCTTAAGAGTGACGGGATGTTACCAGCCGCGTTCCATATGGGTCAGTACTGGCGCCGGTCCCACTCGCAGTCTATGTGAACGACTTGCCGGACGGAACATATTCCTTCCAATTAATGTTCGCTGTTGATAAATAAATTAAGGAGGATACCAGCTTGATGGGATTCTGGGAGTTCTTCTCCCCAAGCCCCAAGCCTGACTTGTGAGACATACGCTGGAAGACTAAGAAACTACAAGACCTGGACAAAAGGAATATATGGTCCCTCAAGAGTTCAACTCTAGCAAGCGCAAAGTCATGAGGGTTGTCACGGGGAAATAGGACCGAACACATTGTATCACATGGGAGAGGAAATCATCCTGGAAACGGACAGAGAAAAAGACTTTGATATTACCCCGAATCTGTCACCATGAGCCCACATCGACAAACTATCTTCAGCTGCATACGGAAGGATGGTTAATATAAGAACTGCCTTCAGGAATGTGAACAAAGATTCGACCAGGATCTTGTATATCATTTATGTCAGACCAATTCTGGAACATGCGGCACCAACGTGGAGACCTTATCCCAGACACAAAACGAAGATTTAGAAAGTTCAGAGGTATATTACAAGACTAGTCCCAGAGCTGAGAGGTGTGAGCTATGAGGAAAGAATAAAGCACTTAAAGATCGCGCCATTTTAAGAGGAAACAGGGCATGTGCATCACATACCCTACCACTTGGGGTGGACAGTAGAGCGACGGTTCATGCAGGTCGGCGTTCAATCCCCGACCGTCCAAGTGGTTGGGCATCATTCCTTCCTCCCCGTCCCATCCCAAATCCTTATCCTGACCCCTTCCAAGTGCTATATAGTCGTAATAGCTTGGCCCTTTCCCCTGATAGTTCATTTCAATGTGCATCACATATAAAATACTCAGGGAAATAGACAGGACAGACAAGGCCTGTAGAGAAACAAAGGAACAAAGAATGAAACTAAGAACTTAAATGACACACAAGAGACATTAGAAAGAATCAATGTCAGGAGAGTGAATAATAATGGAACACACGAAGTGTAATGGTGGATGTCATCTCCATGCACAACTATAAATGTAGACATAATAGAGCCCAATAGACTCTGGAACCTTTACACCCGTCAATAGAGAGTTAAGAAGCGGGACCCAATAGACACCACCACAGCCAAACTTTACCACATCTCAACACCCAGAATGTTAAATGCTGCCATTTGTTTGTAATTACATGTAAACACATTGCACGGAAAGGGGTGAGAATGGCTTGAGTTACTTCATCCCTTTGTATATAAACAAACTTAATGGAAATTTCTATCTCCATCCAATATCAGCCATAGTGAATTTCTTTACACAAACACTTTAATCAATACGAACGATCTTATACTACAGACCAGTTACCTTCAAAACTAGCATCATTCTCGTCTACACACATCATCTGTTCACCTCTAAGTCCCTGCATCTCTCATTTACACTATCCACCTAACTAGACCCTTTGAGAGTTGAACATTATGAACACGTTGTATAGTTCATCGAGAAACTGCTCCAGTCTTGTTTTAGTAAACGTGTTTTATTTGTTCTTAAAAAACAGAGAGCGTTTTCTATGCCACAATTATATGACGGGTAATATTGTATTAATTCTGCAAATGTTATATCTTACCGTTGGCCTGCTTACCTCACGTGTACCTGTGCAGCGGACAGCTGTTGCTTGCTGATACACCTGTGGCTTGTACACCTGTGTGACCTCAATATACATCCCACGGCACATCCTCCCCCCTCACGCTATCCACCCCCCCCCCCGTCACGCTATGCACCACCCCCCGTCACGCTATGCACCCCCCTCCGTCACGCTATGCACCACCCCCCGTCACGCTATGCACCCCCCCCCGTCACGCTATGCACCCCCCCTCCGTCACGCTATGCACCCCCCCTCCGTCACGCTATGCACTCCCCCTCCGTCACGCTATGCACCCCCCTCCGTCACGCTATGCACCCCCCCTCCGTCACGCTATGCACCCCCCCCGTCACGCTATGCACCCCCCCCGTCACGCTATGCACCCCCCCGTCACGCTATGCACCCCCCCCCGTCACGCTATGCACCCCCCCCCCGTCACGCTATGCACCCCCCCCCCGTCACGCTATGCACCCCCCCCCCGTCACGCTATGCACCCCCCCCCCCCCGTCACGCTATGCACCACCCCCACCTCACGATGTAGTTTGTAACTATCCCTGCCTCCACTAGTATGCCAAGACGAGCAGCACAGAAATGAAGGACCAGCTACAGGACAATTTATACGGAAAAACGGAGGAGAAGCGACCCAGCGAGGCACTTCTGTACCAGTGTACATCCGCCGAGCATATAAACTGTCTTTGATCCTAGATAATCCCAGCGCCAAGCCTTCCCAAGCTGTGGCGCCCTTGTAGAACCGGATCCCAGCGCCAAGGTGTGGCGCCCTTGTAGAACCGGATCCCAGCGCCAAGCTGAGGCGCCCTTGTAGAACCAGATCCCAGCGCCAAGCTGAGGCGTCCTTGTAGAACCAGATCCCAGCGCCAAGCTGAGGCGCCCTTGTAGAACCAGATCCCAGCGCCAAGCTGAGGCGTCCTTGTAGAACCAGATCCCAGCGCCAAGCTGAGGCGTCCTTGTAGAACCGGATCCCAGCGCCAAGGTGTGGCGCCCTTGTAGAACCGGATCCCAGCGCCAAGCTGAGGCGCCCTTGTAGAACCAGATCCCAGCGCCAAGCTGAGGCGCCCTTGTAGAACCAGATCCCAGCGCCAAGCTGAGGCGCCCTTGTAGAACCAGATCCCAGCGCCAAGACCTCCCAAGCTGTGGCGCCCTTGTAGAACCAGATCCCAGCGCCAAGCTGTGGCGCCCTAGTAGAACCAAATCCCAGCGCCAAGACCTCCCAAGCTGAGGCGCCCTTGTAGAACCAGATCCCAGCGCCAAGCTGAGGCGCCCTAGTAGAACCAGATCCCAGCGCCAAGACCTCCCAAGCTGTGGCGCCCTTGTAGAACCAGATCCCAGCGCCAAGCTGAGGCGCCCTTGTAGAACCAGATCCCAGCGCCAAGCTGAGGCGCCCTTGTAGAACCAGATCCCAGCGCCAAGCTGTGGCGCCCTAGTAGAACCAAATCCCAGCGCCAAGACCTCCCAAGCTGTGGCGCCCTTGTAGAATCAGATCCCAGCGCCAAGCTGTGGCGCCCTAGTAGAACCAAATCCCAGCGCCAAGACCTCCCAAGCTGTGGCGCCCTTGTAGAACCAGATCCCAGCGCCAAGCTGTGACGCCCTTGTAGAACCAGATCCCAGCGCCAAGCTGTGGCGCCCTAGTAGAACCAAATCCCAGCGCCAAGACCTCCCAAGCTGAGGCGCCCTAGTAGAACCAGATCCCAGCGCCAAGACCTCCCAAGCTGAGGCGCCCTAGTAGAACCAAATCCCAGCGTCAAGCTGAGGCGCCCTTGTAGAACCAGATCCCAGCGCCAAGCTGAGGCGCCCTAGTAGAACCAGATCCCAGCGCCAAGACCTCCCAAGCTGAGGCGCCCTTGTAGAACCAAATCCCAGCGTCAAGCTGAGGCGCCCTTGTAGAACCAGATCCCAGCGCCAAGCTGAGGCGCCCTTGTAGAACCAGATCCCAGCGCCAAGCTGAGGCGCCCTTGTAGAACCAGATCCCAGCGCCAAGCTGAGGCGCCCTTGTAGAACCAGATCCCAGCGCCAAGCTGAGGCGCCCTAGTAGAACCAGATCCCAGCGCCAAGACCTCCCAAGCTGAGGCGCCCTTGTAGAACCAGCTGTGTTTTTCTCCCTTCCCTCCCTCCCTCCCTCCCCAAATGTCGTTGCACTCTTACAACAGAGACTCAAGTTCCAAGTATCATCTTCAACAGCCCCGTCATGTCCCACGCCCTCACCCCTCCCATCAACTTAAAATAATTGCTACCCTCGCCTGGGGCGTTGCCAGGGAAGAGGAGGTTTACTCAACTAGTTAAGTATGCAGGCTCGACCTTCAGCTCCAGAGCCCGGCTTTTGCACCCTTCTGTCGCATCCATTCTTAAAACAGTTTAGTATTTATGTACTTTTTCCTACATAAATAGTAAAAATAATATTACTGTCCTCACCTAGTTGTATACATCTAGTTGTGCTTGCGGGGGTTGAGCTCTGGCTCTTTGGTCCCGCCTCTCAACAACCTCACTTTCAAGATCATGTGTCCGTTCCTCTCCCAGTGATGACCCGTTTCCTTGAGGCCTCGTGTGTGTGTCACCTTCTCTTATCACAATATTTACCATGTTATCTTTATATATATATGCTATCAGTCCCGCTGAGAATCTTGTACGTCTTGATCACTACACGTCTCCCACCCATTTTTGACCACGTGAAGTTCAACACACACGCACACACACATACTTCACACACCGCTCTTCCTCCTGGCCTAATCCACTTAGTTCTGAGAATTGTTGAGGTCGTTGTTGTTGAGCGTGCACGTGTTGTGAGCGTGTATGTGCACTGTTGTGAGCTTGTGTGCGTTGTTGTTAGTTAGCGAGCGGTGTTGTTGATGTGAGTGCACGTGTGTTGTGAGGGCGCGTGCGCTGTGGATATCGCTCTTAATCTGGGATGCGTGCAGCCAGGACGCTGTCTCACACACCACCAACCTCAGCTCCCACAACCTGGTCCAACCCCCAAGATGCTGCTGTTTTGAATGGCTTGTATAACTTTGGTCGGCCCGCTCTCTCTGTCGGAACCCCAGCCGTCACCGTCACCGTCCGTCCTCGCGGCTCCGGCGTCACCGTCCGTCCTCGCGGCTCCGGCGTCACCGTCCGTCCTCGCGGCTCCGGCGTCACCGTCCGTCCTCGCGGCTCCGGCGTCACCGTCCGTCCTCGCGGCTCCGGCGTCACCGTCCGTCCTCGCGGCTCCGGCGTCACCGTCCGTCCTCGCGGCTCCGGCGTCACCGTCCGTCCTCGCGGCTCCGGCGTCACCGTCCGTCCTCGCGGCTCCGGCGTCACCGTCCGTCCTCGCGGCTCCGGCGTCACCGTCCGTCCTCGCGGCTCCGGCGTCACCGTCCGTCCTCGCGGCTCCGGCGTCACCGTCCGTCCTCGCGGCTCCGGCGTCACCGTCCGTCCTCGCGGCTCCGGCGTCACCGTCCGTCCTCGCGGCTCCGGCGTCACCGTCCGTCCTCTCGGCTCCGGCGTCACCGTCCGTCCTCGCGGCTCCGGCGTCACCGTCCGTCCTCTCGGCTCCGGCGTCACCGTCCGTCCTCGCGGCTCCGGCGTCACCCCACAACCAGTTCCTCCTCTCGCTAAATGCACCAAGACCGATACTCACTGATCCCGGAAAGAGTACATTTGTCAATGCTTTTATTTCCACGAATGCAATTCTCTTTTTTCTACTACAGACTACAAGTAGAATGATTTAGTTTCATTTAAAGAATTTAACGATTTTTAATGTACGATTTTCTGGAATGATACAAATCTACGTCGACTGTACGCTTTAGTACAGTAATAGTACAGTGTACGCATATCATCTGGTGATAACGGGCTGGTAGACCGGGTGAGGCAGGACGATACAGTATCTCCCTTATCTCTCTAGTCATTTCTAAGTCAGCTGAACGTTCATCACAAGCCGCCGGAGGACAGTGTTTAACCCCGGAAAACCAACACAAATTTCCTTTGCCAAGAACTGAACTGTGTCGACTACTCGGTCGGTAAAATGAGTACATTTTGTAAACCGTATGGTTTGATAGTGGGTGATGTAGGTGGTAATGGGTGATGTAGTTATGTAATGGGTGATGTAGTTAGGTAGTGGGTGGTGTAGTTAGGTAATGGGTGGCTACCTTCTCGAGATGATTTCTGGGCTTTAGCGTCCCCGCGGCCCGGTCCTCGACCAGGCCTCCACCACCAGGAAGCAGCCCGCGACAGCTGACTAACACCCAGGTACCTATTTTACTGCTAGGTAACAGGGGGCATAGGGTGAAAGAAACTGCCCAATGTTTCTCGCCAGCGCCCGGGATCGATCCCGGGACCACAGGATCACAAGTCCAGTGTGCTGTCCGCTCGGCCGACCGGCTCCCTAGACCTTGTGTAGCTACCTCAACGGTCCCGCGGCCCGGTCTCCGACCAGGCCTCCCGTTTGATTCCGTGTGGGTGATTGATTGATAAAGATTAAGCCACCCAAGAGGTGGCACGGGCATGAATAGCCCGTAACCGTGTGGGTGGTGTGGTTCCCTATATAAAGCACATGATCTCTCTTATTGTCGCCAGGTTCTGTTGGGTTAGGATAGGATGGGTTTGGTTAAAGAGTAACGATGACGCAGTAGTCATGGGGGGTTTGGAGGAGTGGGAGTGGGGGGGGGCACTTCTCATGGGAAGGACCCCCTCGAGCTAGTGAGAATGACCCCAGCACCCGCCAAACACACACCGAAACTACGACGTTGGTACAACGTTCGAACAAGTTTTAACACCTCCTAACCAGTTCTAACAACCAATATATCAAGTTGTAACAACGTTCTAATACGTCATAAACACGTTAAGCCAAGATGTAACAACTTTATTACAAGTTGTAACAAGCGGAAAATAGAGACAGTTACGGTTTGTGTTTCCAGGGCAGTGTGCTTGTCAACCTTCATATTCTCTGTGTTTCCGCTGTTCTAGTGAAGTACACCATCTGAAACGTTCTTATTCTGAGAATTCTAATGTATTTCCCAACCGGATATGCATGTAGAAATATATTGTAACTGCAGTTTTTTTTTATGTTTTGTTACGGGGGGTGGCAGTGATAAAGCTTTTGATTTACAACCATGAAACTCCCACGCTACATGGGAAATCATGAACATTTAAGCTAGGCTAGCAGTCCAAACCCCAAGCAGCAATTAGCGAGTTGTTCTGTTCTTGTAACAATGCTGTGTAACGGACTTTGAAAATATTATACCTGGTTGATACCTGGTTGATACCTGGTTGATGGGGTTCTGGGAGTTCTTCTACTCCCCAAGCCCGGCCCGAGGCCAGGCTTGACTTGTGAGAGTTTGGTCCACCAGGCTGTTGCTTGGAGCGGCCCGCAGGCCCACATATACCTGGTTGATGGTGTTCTGGGAGTTCTTGTACTCCCCAAGCCCGGCCCGAGGCCAGGCTTGACTTGTGAGAGTTTGGTCCACCAGGCTGTTGCTTGGAGCGGCCCGCAGGCCCACATATACCTGGTTGATGGGGTTCTGGGAGTTCTTGTACTCCCCAAGCCCGGCCCGAGGCCAGGCTTGACTTGTTAGCCCCGGTATATGACCTAGCAACATGTCACCTGCGGGACGAACACAACAAGCACACTTCTACAGAGTAGCAGTCAGGAGCCTAGAATAGTACACCTTCACAGCCGTGTGCACTACCTACGGGAGACCATTACGGCAATATGCAGTCTCTGCATGGAGACCCCCTATCTAAAGAAACTCGAGAATAATAACAGTGCAAGAGAGAAGGGGAGGGGGGAAGGAGGAGTCTGAAGCCAGTGTATTAGGCCACCAACAGTTGAAAATGCAGGACCTGTAGGACAATATCAGCAGAGCACCATTGTATAGTTGGGTACGCAAACACATGTACACACGAACACACACACACACAGAGCTCAACCCCCGCAAACACAACTAGGTGAGTACACACATGCCAGCACATACACCACGCACACATACGTGAGTAGCTGCTACTTTCTTTCACTCGTGTGTCATACTTTCTACCTTAGCAAGATGTGTGTGTGTGAGGGAGTGGGAAGCGTCAGTCATAACTGTGCCAACCAAACCAGCTACCATGGCCAACTAAAACAATAATCCAGCACACGTTACGTAACAAAAGTGGGGGGTAAAATATGAATAGTAACAGTACAAGAATTCAGCAGAAAAAAGTAACATGACTGGTGGAGACCTCTGTAGTGACTCACAACGCTCTCCGCCTCTCTCACCAATTACCACTTAAGCTATCACTCCTCTTGCTATTGCGGTTATAGTCATTTGATCTTGATACACGCGGCAAGGTCAAGCATTCTACCAGGCCTCAGCCAAACCAAAGTGAACTGTCAGACATATACTCAAAAGAGGGACAACCCCGAGAACCCCCGAGCTAGTGAGAAATGACCCCAGCAGTGTGCTTGTTAAATGTTAGTAACTGCGCCTAGTAACTGAGCCTCGGTTAGTGATGTTACTAACTGAGCCTCGGTTAGTGATGTTACTAACTGAGCCTC
Organism: Procambarus clarkii; assembly: GCF_040958095.1. Lineage (NCBI taxonomy): Eukaryota > Metazoa > Arthropoda > Malacostraca > Decapoda > Cambaridae > Procambarus > Procambarus clarkii. The sequence continues at coordinate 18,986,236 of NC_091219.1, forward strand.
GGTTAGTGATGTTACTAACTAACTGCGCCTGGTAACTGAGCCTCAGAAAGCTAGCCCTTACTCTCCCGTAGACCCCTGATAGTTTAGTACACGCACCAGTTCCCGTTAACGACCGCACTCCATTCAACTGGGCCCCGAGTTCGATTCCCGAGTAGCAAGTTTCCTTCCACCTGATGTGGGCTGCATCCTGGGAAACACCAGTCGTTAGCTAACAAATTTCCTGTTCCTGACAATAGGAAACATTAGATCAAGTTTCTCTCATACACTCATTTTGAGATTCAAATTCAGACTATCAAATACCAATTAAGTGTCATATTGGATTACCGTAGACTCGTGTTGGTAATTATAGAATGAATGTGTAGAAGCAATTGTATTGGATTCGAACCTGCTCTCGGAAGCAGGTTCGAATCCTCGTCACGGCCCTTGTGGATTTGTTCGTATTGTGAATATTTAGGGCAGTGTTGAACGTATCCAGGCCACCAGCATTCCTCTTCCTGCTGACATTGGCTTAGTTTTATCCTGTACTTCAAAAGTACACCAACATTGTTACTTACATATTTCTACATTTGTAACATCAGTTATTCAATTGTCCTTTTACATAATTAACTGGAATGGGTAGTGTTTAGAGTTAACTAATCCTTAAGAAGCAGGAATTGGGCTGCATCTCATACTGTCGACCTGTTTAAATGTGGTTAGGGAGAACATAAGAACAAGGTAACTGCAGAAGGCCTATTGGCCCATACGAGGCAGCTCCTATTTATAACCACCCAATCCCACTCATATACATGTCCAACCCGCGCTTGAAACAATCGAGGAACCCTCCCCACTACCACGTTACGCGGTAATTGGTTCCACAAATCAATGCATGTCCAACCCAAAAGTACGGTATCACTGGCAGCAGGGAGTGAGGTTGGTTACAATGCCGGTGCCTCTAACAGGAAGGTGTTCTGATAACCTATCACCAGTGTTTCATAACGTCTCATATACGCGGTTAAGAGCCTAATCGATGAGAAATTATTCAATATACGACCTTCACCTTCCTCACCATTTATATTAATGAGAGAGGAAGTCTGCTCTAAGTTAGATGGCAGCCGGGTCCAGTGAGCCTCACACAACCTTCCACGGTGAACTGTGATTGTATAGTGTCATGGGGGGGGGGCCTGGGGGTCGACCCCCCGACTTAAGTAGGCTTGGATCCCATTGTGATAACCAACGACTCCTACGAAATTTGAAACGTGAATTTGATGGTCTATAATGTGTGTTTTGCAACCAAATTCTCGGCTATCTTAGTTGAATCAACGTCGACTCAACGTCACTCGAGCATGCTTTGGCTACTGGGAGGGAGAAACAGAGACCCGAGCACCGCCGGGTACTCCACCTTCTGTTATATATAAAGCCTAACGACAATGGGGTATGGTTCACGGGAGACATCTCCCGTCACGCAGGGTGCAGTCGCACCTCCACAGATCTCCAGTATCAGCTATTGATACTGGTAATGGCTCAAAAGGGCCACCACTTACGGGCTATTCATGCCCGTGCCACCTTTTGGGTGGTTTAATCTTCATCAATCAATGGGGTATGACGACCCCATGTCATACCCCATCTTCTAGTTATATATAAAGCCTAAGTTAATGCTAAATTCATCATTTAGCAGGAAAATGGTACATTCTGATTTCGTGTTTTAAGGCAATCAGAGTATACTTGTGAAGCAGCGTGCACTTAAACACGTGGTTCCGCATGCTCTAGTTAGGTCGGGATCACGCCATGGAGGAATTTGGGTTAGCATAGAATGACTAGGCTAGGCCTGGAAAAGTAGCACTAAATTTAAATTACAGTGTGTTAAGCATGTTCAGTTAGGATAGGCACTGGGTTTAATTACCGGCGGATAGGAGCATAGTTTTTGATCCACCATCAACAAGCGTATATATATTGTACTAAATGGGATATCTGGCGGTGCCAGGATCCCTGACCGTCACCGTCTCTCTCTGTCTCTCTGTCTCTCTCTCTCTCTGTTTCTCTCTCTCTCTCTCTCTGTCTCTGTCTCTCTGTCTCTCTCTCTGTCTCTGTCTCTCTGTCTCTCTGTCTCTCTGTCTCTCTGTCTCTCTCTCTCTGTCTGTCTCTGTCTCTGTCTCTGTCTCTCTGTCTCTCTGTCTCTCTGTCTCTCTCCCTCCATCCCTTACAGTTTCCACATCTCCCACTCTTGTTTTCTCTTCCAGTGGGAAAGACATGCTCGAGTAATGCTGAATCTACGTTGAATCAACCATTATCAATGAATGTTACCGACACTGATAACAGCCAGATGGAAAACACAATTTGGACAATCAAACCCACATGTTAGATTTCACGGGACCCCTTGCTTGTTGCAGGAGGAGATTCAGAAATCCTAATTAAAGACGAGGATTAGAGTTAATCTCAACCACCCTATAACACTCGCCATACAATAACAAATCACCATGGGAAGTTGTGAGAGGCTAACCACAATAGTCTGGCCTCCAATCTGAGAGAAACATTTTCTTATTGATTTAAATTTACGCAGATTTGTGACCACATTCTGCCCTGATCACATCTTCTTGAGGTTATCTTGAGATGATTTCGGGGCTTTAGTGTCCCCGCGGCCCGGTCCTCGACCAGGCCTCCACCCCCAGGAAGCAGCCCGTGACAGCTGACTAACTCCCAGGTACCTATTTACTGCTAGGTAACAGGGGCATTCAGGGTGAAAGAAACTTTTGCCCATTTGTTTCTGCCTCGTGCGGGAATCGAACCCGCGCCACAGAATTACGAGTCCTGCGCGCTATCCACCAGGCTACGAGGCCCTACATAGACCAACTGGTCACTATCAACTCGTTCTTGAGATCTGCACACAATAAAAATTGAACCAAAATGTATCTTTTTTTGTCTAACCTATCGCAGCCGATGCATTAAAAACGTCATTATTATGGCGCTTTTATTTGTGCTAATACATCGCATTTTTTACGGATTTGTTCATTCCGTTAATAATGTGACGTATGTGATAGAATGGGTCGATGAAGCGAACACCTGGTCCTACAGTACTTCAGTTGTTTGTTCAGTGCAGCCACACCCATGTAAGAGTTCTTCTAAGAGTTAACGCCCTACATACAACTCATCCACCACAGAACCTCGCCAGATCTCTCCCGGAAAAATTTCGTTAGATGGAGAATCTCCAATACTTTTATAGGGTGATAATTGGACAAGAAGAACGGCTAACCACAAGAGCATTACTGACCTGGATATGGTGGTTCGTGTCTCCCCGCAGCAGGTACAAATTATAAACGGGAGGTGTTTGTGAGACTAGGCTTCTCTCCTCAACCCGTCCTCTTAAAAATAACGTCACTTTTGGCCCGTATGCGCGATATGGCTAAATTTGGACGTAATTTGAAATGAAATCGACTCACAAAAGTGACGTCCTGTTCCGTTTTCTATTTGAGTCGTCCGGCCTACGCGCAGAGGTTATAAGAGGACACTTTAAATTAACGTTTTTCATAACGTTTTGAAACTTTATGAGAATTTCCTGCCCACCTAACCTATCAGAGGACCCTTAACTTACTGTTGTTGCAAAAAGAAATCCCAAATTTATTTTCATTTTTTTTTCATTTTCAAATTACGTCCAAATTCGGCCATACGGGCAAACGGCCAAAAGCGACGTTCTTTTTAAGAGGACAGGTTGAGGACAGGTTTTAAGAGGACAGGTGAGACTAGGCTTCTCTCCTAGACTCGCACCAATTTTGTTGAGAATTTAGTTACATCTAATTTGATTAAATATCCTAAATTCTTCTCACTGTTATCGTTAGGCTAATATTTTCTTAAATGTTTTCAAAGTTCTAAAATTTACCTTATTCAAAACAAAACATTTACGTACATTTTAAATACACAAGCAAGCACCAGTTAACATCAGTAATAGCAATGCCGGTCGGCCGAGCGGACAGCACGCTGGACTTGTGATCCTGTGGTCCTGGGTTCGATCCCAGGCGCCGGCGAGAAACAATGGGCAGAGTTTCTTTCACCCTATGCCCCTGTTACCTAGCAGTAAAATAGGTACCTGGGTGTTAGCTGTCACGGGCTGCTTCCTGGGGGTGGAGGCCTGGTCGAGGACCTGTCCGCGGGGACACTAAAGCCCCGAAATCATCTCAAGATAACTCAAGATAACACAAGTGGCTCCACACAGTAGAAAAGTGACACGCACCAACCGCAAACATCACCAAAAGAAGAGCGTTCCCATCTCAAGTACCATAATTACTTGCTAGTTCACACACCTGATCCTCCGCCCACTACCACCCTTCACTAACTACACGTCAGCCTTCTCGGTACAAAGAAAGTACTGTAAAGCCAGAACTAGTGTCCAGCAGCTGGACACCCTCATAAAGACTGTGAAGCAGTATCCTCCCCCCCGCGATAACAGCTTGATGGTTAAATGCAACCTCAGAATACTGAGAAAAAAAATTGTACCACTTACGGGCTATTCATGCCCGTGCCACCTCTTGGGTGGCTTAATCTTTATCAATCAATCAATCAAGCCAGAACTACAGAGGCTAACCATAGCCCGTGCTTCTTGCCCCGCTCCTGTGCCAGATAAGTTACGGGCTCACCATAGCCCGTGCTACTTGGAACTTGTTCCGAGTAACTGAATTTATAGTATTATTATTATTAACATCTTTATTGACAAAATTAATTACAATTTTGCCTAATCTGAGGATTTTGATAGTCTTATTAAATTGAGGTTTTATAGTAACAACAAACCAGCCAGAACTAGTGACGAGCGTGTGCAGACAAGAGTGTAAAGTTGGTACAGAATACCAGAAGATCTTGCCTTAGTGTTGTCAATCGGTGAGGATAAACTTACCTGTCCCTAGTCGCACCTCGGCTAGAAGCTATTCTCATAAACCTTGGCCAAATTTAAACAAGTTGCAATATCGTGGCTGAAAATTTGACACCCAGCCCACAAATATGAAAATGGAGTAAGCGACGTTTCGGTCCGTCATGGACACAACTTTATAATGGTTCAGGGCGGATCGAAACTTCGTCATTTCCTTTATGTTCAGCTATACGTGTTGGGTGTTTTGGGCAAAGGCTAATTAATCCTGCAAAATAAAATGAAAAAAAACTGTTTATGCAGCTCGTTCTCGTAAACAATGGCTTAACGTTCTTAATTCTGCCGCCCCCCGCCGTCAATGAATGAAAACCACTTTACACATGACCACTGTTTGAATCGCACCACTGTAAATGCTTCAAACATGTACTAGAAATACAAATATTTGGCAACAGAACCTAAACACCTAACCTAACTAATGCCTAAATATGCACAATGTGCTAATATATATAACAATATTAATTTATATTTGAGAAAATTCCCCTTTTGAATGATTAGTTTTAATTATTATTAACACATTCAGGTACATCTGCATTTGTGCAGCTACCCTAGACTATATGAAGGGGAGTACAGTGTGCCATAAAGCTAGCTATTTGATGGTAAAAAATCCCCATCACACAGGATGGTTAGTCATACAGAGGCATGTGATAAGTAATCTGCACTGGCAGACTCCGGGTGCATTAATGAGGATATTATGAACACAAGAGTGTATAAGGTAGCAGTGATACTGAAAATCCCCGTCTCGCAGCATGGTTAGTCATACAGGGCCATATGTTCAGTAGCCTTCATTGGAAAATTTTGGGTGAAATATGAGGATATCCTCAAGAACACGAGTGTAATTGCAAAGCTCCAGGTGCCTCATGCCAATGGGTTGCCATGTCAATGGTACCTCATGTCAATGAGTTTGCACTTGGAGTGTTCAGGATTGGGATATCCGTCACCTGTAGCCACCTGCCACAGCATGTTAAAATTTATGGGGTTGACCGCTGGATAGAATGAACTTTGAGGACGGGTTGAGTCCTCAGTCTTTGTTCATTCATCTTTAGTAGATGCTTTGTACATGTAATAAAGATATACTCGCCTAGATGTGTTTGCAAAGCCTAGCGTTAACTCCTGAGCTCCACTTTTGCAATTGCCAGTCGCATAATGAAATGACTCGTATCTACCCTTATGTTTTATCAAATCCTAATTTAAAGCTGTGTACTGAAATAACTTAAAACTATATCTCCATCTTATGGCAATCCACTAGCTGACTTTCTGCTAACTATGCCCCTCGTTAAACCTATAATCATGCGAAGCATCTCGTCTTCATTTACCCTAACTATGCCTCTCAAAATTTATGTTGCTATCATCTCTCCATTTATTTTCCCCAGTATAATGAGGATCACTTAAGTCTTCTCAACCCTGGAAGGAGGTTCTTTTTGTAAGTTTGAATGAGAGAAGGGCGTCTAGATGATGTCTCCAATGATGGAGGCAATTGCAAGAAAAGTCAGATGTGTGGAAGCGTGATTGTGAGGAACTACCACTGATACAGCCACCGTTGCCAGCTGTGTGATAGTCACATCTGACATCACCTCATCAAGAGCCAGCACTGTTTGAAATGATTTATGGATAGCACGGACCAAGAGCATCGTGCTTCCCTTGGTGACGGGGAGGTCTTGTAGAGGTTGGTCGAGGGCCTGGAGGTTGCGGGTGATGCAGAGGGCGTCGCGAGGGCGGCACCTCACCTTGCACATTCACCCGAGGCAGGTGAATGAGTAGTGGTTCCGCCGCCCCCAGCCACCCTCCCATCCGGCCTCCGTCTCCACGCTCCCTCCCATCCGGCCTCCGTCTCCACGCTCCCTCCCATCCGGCCCCTGCCTTTACGGTCCCTCCCTGCAGACCCTCACTGCCTCCAACACCGCACCATTAACAACGGTCGTACCATGGTTGCCAAAGAGTTGAAGGTCTGACTTGATCATTTAGACTTTCAACCTTCAAGTAGACTTGAAGGTCTACGTAGTCAAAATGACTTAGAAGTCTTTAATAGTAATCAAGAGGAAGTGCTAAGTCACAAAATCACATAATGCTCTTTAGGTCTCTATATAGTTTATAAATGCGTAAAGAACTTCTGATTTTATTGTAATTTGCATTTGTTTATCACGACAAAAACCGTGAAAATTCTGAAGAAAATACCAATTGAAATTTTCTGGGATGTCTTCCGGGTATAAATTCTTGTAAAAGGAGAGTATAAAGATAGAACAAAATATAACTTTCCCTACATCCCCTGTGGACGTTAGAGTTAAGTGACCATCAGGTGACTGTTACATTCTTACCATACGGTAGTAAAATAATACTCAAGTTCGACATTGTCGACTGTATGTATTTTAAAAATTGCCCCGCTTTGAAACTAAAATTAGCGGAAAGCGAGCAAAAAGTGGCAGCCTAGGCTGTTTATTTTCAGGACGGGTATACCAAAATATAAGAGCTTAGTTGACCAGACCACACACTAGAAGGTGAAGGGACGACGACGTTTCGGTCCGTCCTGGACCATTCTCAAGTCCGATGGACGGACCGAAACGTCGTCGTCCCTTCACCTTCTAGTGTGTGGTCTGGTCAACATTTAGCCACGTTATTGTGACTCATCGCCTGCATAAGAGCTCAGTTCTGGCCTACCTGGTTCCTGTGGTCATTCCTGTGGTCATGCCTTTGGTCATCAATGATGGGTAGGTGGTTGTTGTGGTTGAGCACTTTCTTAGCGTGCCCATGGTTGCTGCTGGGCGACTCTTTCCTGAAGAACCTCATGTTGGCGCCAAGATGGTCTACACTACAAGTGGTGTAGCTAGCCTAGTAAACCATGTAGGCCTGGCTAGCCAAATACACGCCAAGGGCTTCCACTGCATCAATACATCCTCTCAATAGTTTCAAGATTTTATACTGTTCACCTCTATTCATATTTGTATTTAATCATATTTTCCATTTAAATCAACGAGTGGATTAGCAGAGAAGTGTGTTCTTGGCGTCAGTGTCCAGGTCGACCGTGTATGTATGTGGTCCTCTCGACAAGCGTCCCTGAAACACACAAAAATGGTAATAATTACAGATACTCCAGTGATATCCACTGAAAGTTTTGATATATTAACTAGATGATGAAAATGGAAAACAAATATTATATATTGTATAAATGTATTACGAAATTTCAATGAAAACTAGAGTAACGTTTAATATATTCAACACGTTATATTATGAACTTTTAGTAACCAAGGTGCATGAAAACTAGGATACACTCAGACAGGTAATAACCACTTTAGCTAACATGGTTGTGTGCTTACTGCATGGTCAACAACGTCTATTTTTTTGTATTAATACATGAGGTACATCTGCATTTGTGCAGATGTACCTCATGTATTAACGTCGATTCGCCATCCCACCGCTTAAGTTCAAGTATGTTTATTGAGGTAAGAAAGAAATACATCTCAAAGGGATAGAGTAGTTTAGGCTATTTCTACGCTCCATCCCACCGCTCGTATACTTCCATATAACAAGTGTTCAGCGTGCAGGCGATGAGTCACAATAACGTGGTTGAAGTATGTTGACCAGGCCACACACTAGAAGGTGAAGGGACGACGACGTTTCGGTCCGTCCTGGATCATTCTCAAGTCGATTGTGAAAAGAAAATGACAGCCTTGGTCACATTCGACTGAGAATGGTCCAGGACGGACCGAAACGTCGTCGTCCCTTCACCTTCTAGTGTGTGGTCTGGTCAACAGGTGTTCAGCGTGCTTACAGCTCTATGGAACTGTTCTCTATCTGCCACACACCTGCTCACTCCTATAATCATGCCATGACTCAAGGTCCACTACAGTTGTGTGTTACCTCGTGATCTCCGCTAAGATATGAAAGCTCGATTTTGTACGACTTAAACATACAAGAAAGGTGTTTAACGATATAATTTTAAAAAAAATCACATATACTATAACTTAAAATAACTGGAGCGTACATTCCAAGGGAGCCTCATATGACGGCATATAGAGATGACGTAGTCATGACGTGGAAGTGACGCGGTCATGACGTGGAGGTGACGAAATCCCTACTTACTGGGAGCGGCCTGACAGCCTTGGTGAGGTGGCTGGGTAAGGTTACATTCATTACTTTAGAGTATATGCTGGTCACAAGCATGCAGGTTGTGGGGAGGGAGGGCAGAATGGAGAAGATGGGGGCAGAGTGAAGATGGGGGCAGAGTGAAGATGGGGGCAGAGTGAAGATGGGGGCAGAGTGAAGATGGGGGCAGAGTGAAGATGGGGACAGAGTGGAGATGGGGACAGAGTGGAGATGGGGACAGAGTGGAGATGGGGACAGAGTGGAGATGGGGACAGAGTGGAGATGGGGACAGAGTGGAGATGGGGACAGAGTGGAGATGGGGGCAGAGTGGAGATGGGGACAGGGTGGTTTGATGAGTAGAGAGGAGGGGAGGAGAAGAGGAGATAAGGGAAACGGGGGGAGGGAGACCCCCGGGCACCGACAAGAACCCCCCCCCATCCCATATAGTCTAAATCCAGCATTTCCACTTCCATCGTACATGTCACTTCCGCACAGGCGTGGGATAAACAATCCAGCTTCCTCTCCACACAAGTTTACAATGTGTATATAATATTGCTACATCAGGATGGCGGCGCCCCGTAACGAAACATCAACACTGGCTTAATTAACGATGAAAGAATCCTGCCTCAAAAATCGAAAACAATTTTGTCACGCGTCGACAAAATTCAGGACAAGAGTAAGATGAACAAACTATATTTTGTTTTGGACAGCAAGGCTTATTTGGCACAGCTGGATAAAAATTGGGCAAGTTTGGATCTGAAAGAGTTAGGTAAATACTGTTTTAAGATGTCGACATTTATGGGACAGGTTGCCTGATAACTTACGTAGTAATTGAAAGGACACCAAGCCGGGCAGATCTAATAAAAAGTGGTAGGCTCGCCGGGTTCGTATTTGAGGTTATACTGAAGTTCGTATAATTTACACGTAAGTGAGACGTGTCACACATGATTGAAAAAAAAAAAGATATTGTAACTACCGTTAACGGGGTCTTTCATTATACATGATACAGGCCATAATACTCGATACATTTTTAAGGAACATGTCCTTGAATGCACAATCTGTACACTTGACGGATGAGAGGTGATGGGAAAATCTCTGTCAGCCTTACAAAAAATTACACGAATACACATAGATGGGTTCTGCACAGATACACCACTTAATATATTTTGACCAGACATCTAACAGCTACATTTATCACCAGAACGTCGTTGGTCCTCCATCATTCCCAATACCGCGAAGACAAAAATGAATATCACACATTTCACCAAAAAGCGGCTCAAACCATTAACGATTAAATATATTTATGTTATGTAAAAATTATAGACTCAAAAGTCGGGGAAACAAAGCATTGTATATTGCTTACAGATCTCTAGGAGAGATTATTATTATTAGAATAAAATATAATTTAACCAAATTGCAAAAATAACAAGACTAAGTTATCAGATCTCAACAAGTCTCACTTAATTTGTGTTAGCCAAAATACCCTAACATTCGGTCATCCAAGGTGGTAAAAAAAAAAAAATATGGTTAGTATTTAAACTTTTAGGACCAGGGGCTTTTGTTTGTAAACAAATTCGTACAGGGGTATAAAATATCAGATTCCTGCTAGCATGATAAAAGCTTCCTTTTCCCACAATGAGAGGAAAAATATATGTTTACAACCAAATATTTAGAACTTTTGAAGACTGGGGACGAAATGGAAAACAACCAGGAAATATGTGAGTTACTGAATATAACAATTATTAAACAAGTACCTAAACACCTGCCAGAGGTACAACGCAGCAGACTTTATAGCGATACCAAGTAACATGAAAGTTACAGCAGATATGGTATGAAGATGGATAAACGGATGGGTGGATAGACAGGTTGATAGAAGGGTGGATGGATAGTTGGATGGACAGTTGGATGGATGGATGTATAGTTAGATAGACAGAAGAATGAATAGTTGGATATATAGATGGATAGTTGGATAGATGGATGGATAGGTGAATAGTTGGATAGATGGATGGATGAATATATGGATAGTTGGACAGATGGTTCGATAGATGGATGGCTAGATAGATGAGTAGATGGATAGATGGAGAAATTGATGGATGGATGGAGATAGATAGCCCACCAATACTCGTGTAGTGGAGCTTCCTCTATCTATATATCCAACTATTCCCTTAGATTGAAAAGGAAGTCCACTACGGGCTCACCATAGCCCGTGCTGCTTGGAACTTTTTGTCCCAAGTAGCGAATCTTAAACAACTCGTGTCGTAAGCAACACGGGGAGCAGGTAGCCTACACACCATCATTAATGCTGCCACAACTTTTCACCTAGCTTCCCTCACCAGCTTGACAGACACGGTAACACATGGCGCTTATTGATAAGGGAGAGAGAGCCCCTGCTGAAAATAAATAAATAAATATATATATATATATATATATATATATATATATATATATATATATATATATATATATATATACGCGCTTAAGAATGTCAACAGAATACTTAGATTATGGTTATCACTGTCCCTGGACGAGGCTGGGGTAGCCTGACTCAGTGTCGTCTTAGAATGCTGTCGTTAATGTGAGTCACGTCATTAAGACTCAAGACTCGTGATGTTTACAGGCGATAACTTGGGACCTATTTACTGCTAGGTGAGCAGGGGGCATCAGGGTGAAAGAAACTACGCCTCCGCCAGGAATCAAACTCGGGTCATTAGGGCTACGACCTCCGAGCGCTGTCCACTCAGCCGCGAAGCCCACTGGATGTGTGCGTGGATGTGTGGGAGTTCTGTAAATGTGTACTCACCTATTTGTGTGAATGGGAGGGCTGAACGAATGGGGGTGGTTGAGTAGATGTGGGGGGTGTGGATGTGGGGGGTGTGGATGTGGGGGGTGTGGATGTGGGGGGTATGGATGTGGGGGGTGTGGATGTGGGGGGTGTGGATGTGGGGGGTGTGGATGTGGGGGGTGTGGATGTGGGGGGTGTGGATGTGGGGGGTGTGGATGTGGGGGGTGTGGATGTGGGGGGTGTGGATGTGGGGGGTGTGGATGTGGGGGGGTGTGGATGTGGGGGGGTGTGGATGTGGGGGTGTGTGGATGTGGGGGGGTGTGGATGTGGGGGGTGTGGCTGTGGGGGTGTGGATGTGGGGGGTGTGGATGTGGGGGGTGTGGATGTGGGGTGTGTGGATGTGGGGTGTGTGGATGTGGGGTGTGTGGATGTGGGGTGTGTGGATGTGGGGGTGTGGGGGTGGGGTATGTGGATGTGGGGTATGTGGATGTGGGGTGTGTGGATGAGGGGTGTGTGGATGTGGGGTGTGTGGATGTGGGGTGTGTGGATGTGGATGTGGGGTGTGTGGATGTGGGGTGTGTGGATGTGGGGTGTGTGGATGTGGGGTGTGTGGATGTGGGGGGTGTGGATGTGGGGGTGTGGATGTGGGGTGTGTGGATGTGGGGTGTGTGAATGTGGGATGTGGGGTGTGTGGATGTGGGGTGTGTGGATGTGGGGGTGTGGATGCGGGGGACAGTGTGGAAAGGGGGCATTATGGCCAGAGTTGATGTTTATAAACGATTTGATAAGGAATGAGCTTGAGTGACAATAAACAGCACAAATTGAAACGGAACAAATTATGAATTCACGAGATCTGGGACCAGATTCACGAAAGCACTTACGAACGTGTACATCTTTTCTCAATCTTTGGCGGCTTTGTTTACAATTATTAAACAGTTAATGAGCTCCGAAGCACCAGGAGGCTGTTTATAACAATAACAACAATTGAATGGCAAGTTTTCATGCTTGTAAACTGTTTAATAAATGTAACCAAAGCCGTCAAAGATTGAGGAAAGGTGTACACGTTCGTAAGTGCTTGCGTAAGTACTTTCTTGAATCTGGCCCCTGGTCAGTACAGCTTGCATGGCTGCCTGGACACGACCAGATTGTTAAATGTAAACTACTGGCGGGTGTCGAGGCTTTATGTAAATCGGTAATTACGTTGTAATAACCGTCTCTACCGAATAAGATATTTGGTAGAGGGTTATGTACGACGTGTGGGCAAATTCCCATGGTGGGGAGGACAGTTTAATTTCAATTGTTTCTAGCTGGTGTCGTGTGTTTCTTGCAGTCAGCATTTTATTATTCAGGTTAGTCCTTCCCCGTTTCGTACGGACATAAAGTTCTTAATTCCATTATTATATTGTAGCAATTCCAAGGATACTAATATGTAGTATTATTTAAAGTACCTTGGATAGGATTTATGTTCGACTGGGGTTACTTGGGGGATATTCTTTGGACTGTAGGTTCCCTGCTTGATGCCTGTTTGATGGGGGGTTCTAGTTGTTCTACTCCCCAAGCCCGGCCCGAGGCCAGGCTTGACTTGTGAGAGTTTGGTCCACCAGGCTGCTGCTTACAGCGGCCCGCAGGCCCACATACCCACCACAGCCCGGTTGGTCCGGCGCTCCATGGAGGAAACAATCTAGTTTCCTCTTGAAGATGTCCACGGTTGTTCCGGCAATATTTCTTATGCTCGCTGGGAGGATGTTGAACAACCGCGGACCTCTGATGTTTATACAGTTCTCTCTAATTGTGCCTATGGCACTCTTGCTCTTCACTGGTTCTATTCTGCATTTTCTTCCATATCGTTCACTCCAGTATTTTCCACGTGTATATTATTTGATATATCTCCCGTTGTCTTTCTAGCGAGTACATTCCCACCTTTGCAAAGTTTGGTTCCCTACCTCACCTCACTGATGCTGCCGAAAGTGCAGCTGTTGTGGCATCTTAAGTGAGGTTTGCATTCTTTTAGACAGCGTACTCGTTTAGACAGCGTACTCGTTTAGACAGTGTACTCAAGAATTAATTAACACGCTTATGTCTATGTAACAATGTGTAAAATCAGGAATTTAGAGAATTCTATCATTAACGTTCAAGAAATAGACAAGTACTTAATCTGGGATGACTACTAAAAATCTCAGTAAAATAGGCCAAGCTTGCTTATGTTGATTGTGAAAAAGTCTACTACTGTTTGAAGCTCTCGATGCTTGATAAGTAAGAAATCTTATTATAAAATTACAGTCCTGAAATGAGGCTTCTACCTTTGTAATTTGATCACAAACTTTTCCTTTAGCCGAACTACAAAGGTTTTGGTAAATGAACATGTTGTGTGACTAGTCCTTCACCGCCGCCCACTGGTTGGGTATGGGGTGCATAATATAGAAATAAACAGATGTAAATAGTTCAACAAACTTGAATTAGTTACGAGACCTTTGGGATTCAAGCTTACGAACTCTCTGACCCTCGTCGCCAAAGATCATATGGAGCTTCAATAAACTAAGTTTGACTGTTGATATAGCAAATATATTATAAACTAACTCATCAATGCTACAACTTGCTTAGCTAAGCAAATAATGGGTGAGGGTAACAATAACACCACATGAGACCAGAAGACATGGCAGGATGTGCAGAATACCCCCGTTGAAAAGCAGAGGTGCAACAGGTACTCTGAGAGAGAACTCTATCAACATCAGAGGCCCGAGACTGTTCAACACACTTCCACTACACATAAGGGGCATAACTGGCAAACCCCTCACAGTGTTCAAGAGAGAACTGGATAAGCACCTCCAAAGGATTCCTGATCAACCAGGCTGTGACTCATACGTCAGGCTGCGAGCAGCCGCGTCTAACAGCCTGGTTGATCAGTCCAGCAACCAGGAGGCCTGGTCGACGACCGGGCCGCGGGGACACTAAGCCCCGGAAGCACCTCAAGGTAGCCTCAAGGTAGGGTTCCCAAGCCCATTACGTGTGTAACCTTTCCACAAAAGTTAACCCACAGTATGGCTATAGCTTAATGGCTTAATAAATGAACATGAAACAATTAACCAAAGTTTTACTGCTCTATTTCCACTCTTCAAAATGCGAAGAATTTTGTTAGCTGACTTTCCGAATTACTACTATACTATGCTAAATGCACTGGCCTCCCGTTTTCTTCTGAGCATGACTGATAAAATGATTAGCAGAAGCCTCATCGCGTTTACTGTGACGTCACGTCGCATAAAATGCATCATAGCTTGATATCTTTGAGTGGCTGGTCGCCCCATCCTCCTGTTTAGATAGTACTTTTTGTAACTATGCGGATGATCAACCAGGCTGTGACTCATACGTCAGGCTGCGAGCAGCCGCGTCCAACAGCCTGGTTGATCAGTCCAGCAACCAGGAGGCCTGGTCGACGACCGGGCCGCAGGGACGCTAAGCCCCGGAAGGACCACAAGGTAAGGTAATCATGGTACACATATTGACGTAATGATCAATTAGATACTAAAATTTGGTACTATTCACTTTATAGAGTTCGGAAAAGCTATAGCTAAAACCAAACTTAAATATTCCTTGGCCTAATATAGCGTATATGTACTACATTAGACCTCATATAGCGTATATTAGGCCTAGCGTTATCTTGAGATCTGGTTATCTTGAGATGATTTCGGGGCTTTAGTGTCTCCGCGGCCCGGTCCTCGACCAGGCCTCCACCCCCAGGAAGCAGCCCGTGACAGCTGACTAACACCCAGGTACCTATTTTACTGCTAGGTAACAGGGGCATAGGGTGAAAGAAACTCTGCCCATTGTTTCTCGCCGGCGCCTGGGATCGAACCCAGGACCACAGGATCACAAGTCCAGCGTGCTGTCCGCTCGGCCGACCGGCTCCCTATAGGTGGTTAGGGTGGTTAGGTTAAGTTTTATTAGCAACAAATACAAGACCTTTTCCGGTTTGTCCAAATTCAATGGTACCAAATTCTATTTTCTAATTGTCCATTACCTCGATATATATACGATAGTCCACAGTTACTATAGCAGGCATCCAGCAGTCTACCCATCCTTCTGTTTAGTTACTATAAGTACTATCTAACCAGAAGGATGGGTGAGGGTGGGCGGGGGATATTATTATGGTCCACAACACACCGTTTTACGCCTATATCCTTATAATGTAGTGATATAGTACATATAATATGATAAACTCTTTACTGTGGAGTCTACTGCTGCAATCGAGACAATACACGGCCAATATTATGGCAACCTCGAGTATATTATTCACGCATAAGCTCTATCTGCGTCGCTTGGTCAGTCATGGCAAGAGAAGTAACTGGATGGGTGACCGCACCACAGCCTTGTCCTCATAGTTGACTGACTATAAATGTTCTACCGTTACCTAAACTTAAAATAATTCTTGGTTTGAGACGATTCTCAGCTAAAATTGCGTAACGACTGTTTACGTGTGTATTAAACTCACGCTCAATGCTCATCAATGCTGTTACGGCTCTATTAAGCGAATTTTTGGGTTCAGTTCTCGACCATCACAAATATCTAGATACATATCTAGGTGTGATATAGTACATATAATATGATAAACTATGTGATATAGTACATATATGCCTGGGGATCATACCGGCTTGTTCGCACATATCTAGGTGTATAACCAGGGCAGCTAGCCGGCCATTAAAATAACTTTACGCTTGAGCTATAACATGGAAGGCCACATTAACCAACAAATTGCATCCTGTGCAGTTTCCTGGACAATGACACTAACCCAGTAATGAGACTAGCAGGATAACTGCCAATCCTTTCGTGAAGAATCCTTGCACCTGTATCCATATTTCGTTTCCAGTAGATACCCGACATATGAGATGAAGAAACAAGTAGTGTATTGTGAAGACTAATAATAAACAAAAGCTACCCTATGACTATCCCCATTGGTCAAACTATTTTGTACCTGTATCCATAAAGTGAAGACGATCACGGGTGATCTCCGCTTCAAAAGCTACTACGTTCACCTTCTACTTGTTTGAAGTTTGGGTTGAAAACTTCTAGTTTTCTACCATCTACTACCGTCCTATTGGTGATGAACCTGTTAATGAATATGCAGGTGCACCTCTTCCTGATAACTACTCAAATGCTGAAGCCTACGTTTCTGCAAAAGATCTCTACTCTGGTCGTCGTAATGCAACTTCTAAAACTTCTAGTTTTCAACCTATAGTTTGAGGTTGAAAACTCGTACAACTGGTGCCGTTGCAAGTAGCACTATCTTCGGCCAAATACATATATTGTGTTTCAAGGTTACGGCATTACTGGATATTCGTGCCCGTGCCACCTCTTGGGAGGCTTCATCAATCAAAGGTTATGGCACCATGTACCCTGGTGGTAAACACCTTGAATTTGACCCTCCTCCTTTACCTAAGAAAGGTGACGTTTGCGGGACTTGTCACAAAGGTGGTGTAAAATAGCTTGGGCAGTACTTTTGCATAACTTTCCTATACGTGACACTGAATATGCTCTTTACCGTTTATTCTATCATGGTTAAGCATTAGAATACGCATATTTGCAGTTTTGTTGCATTGCCATTGGCGATTTGTAAACTGAAATTATAGTTCAAATTATAGTTCATCACAAAGGTAAACTGCTTAGCCTACAGGACAGATTTCGGGTCCAGTCTCTGAAAACGTTATTTGGCAACAGAATATTTAAGCTAAATGAACCAAAATTCTTGGTGTATATGCTAACATACGGGTTTATACGGATATGTATACAGGTTTTACGGATATGTATGGTGTTCATGTGTATGTTAACCCCTGTAATTAGTTACACAGTGTTGTAACTTTCTTATAACTAAACCGCTCTCAGGATGGGTATGAGAGATGCATAACATGTGAACTATACTAAACGTTACGATACAAGGGACTCATTTTTTTCCTTGCAATGTATCTGTTATTTTATTAATTCTGCTAGAATTTACCTACTTAAAATTATCTGTTAGATTAAGGACCTGCCCGAAACGCTGCGCATACTAGTGGCTTTACAAGATTGTAAATACTATGCTATGTATTCTCATAAACCCTATGTACCTTCTTGTATTTAAATAAATAAATAAATAAATGTAGTGAAGGGTGACGGGCGACAAAGGCACAAGGATGGACATCCTACCAAGGACACGACCCAAGGTTAAAGACTTACAAAGTCACGGCAACTACTAGACTTATTAATCTCCAATAATGTACTATCTTCAGACAGCATCTGCTGTTTCAACTTGCCAACAGAATAATAAACAAATGATTGCACTGCAACCCGAGGGTGTTATCCTGGGGATAAAAGCTTCGTCTTCCATTGTCTGGTCACAAGGAATATCCCACTTTATTGTGAGGAAGAGAAAACTGGTGCTGGAAGCCAACTGGCCGCGGTCCGTACAACAATAAATCTAACCCAGTGTACTATATCCCTGTAAATAAAAAAGTTTAGAATATTCGTACAGATTAATTATGCATTTTGGGGTCTTTAATTCACTGTAACCGCTGTATATTACATATTATTGGAGTGCAACACTACCCAAAACCCCGCCATAGGCACCAGCTCTACATGCCTACGACCAGGAGATGCCTCTATAGTGACCCGACTGTATTATACCCTAATTACTGTACAGGATAATTATGTCAAGTTGACAACTTGGGTAATGTCTCAAAAATGACAACTGTGTCTTAAGACAAAAACAAACCTCAATATATTCCAGCCTCCACACCGTGTTTCTCACAGCTATCAGCGTTATCTCCAGCACTCGACACAGTGATGTTCCACTACACAAGCCTCCCAGCACAGTGCTTGGTGGCCATCAGAAGACCAGAGTTAAGACTATAATATTAATACAAGTCTGACAATGACATTGTACAAATTGCACTGTTTATTCCATTTGTCATTTGCTCTCCACTAGAATAAGTTTCAACACACACGGGCTCTTGTTTATATCAACCGATACACCATAATAACGCAACACTCGTCGATATCGTAACAAAGTACACTAGATATGTATGGTAGAGAGCAACCCTCACAGAGAATCTAGTGGAGGAGGAACGCGACACCCAACCCCTGACCACCTGCCATCAAGGACTGGCTCGCTGCTCCTCGCCTCGACGTCACAGCCACAACGCCCACAACACGGATGCCATCTTCCCACTTCACACAAATTTTGTATAGCCCACCTTGCTCCATACTTACAAGCAATATTTTCCTCTTGATAATCTATACAAGAATTTAAAAGCTTAATTTGATCATAGTCTTGCCGATTCTTACTATATATGCTACTGAAATTTCGTGATCAGTTATCAGTAATCACCAACGTCGTACACCTTGTGACGCCCATAACGGGGGAAATTGTTTTCGTTTCGGTGCTACTGAATTATTGTATGGGATGAGTACGCATCAAATTTTCGTCAGTAAACATCAAATAGAAACAGATTCTAAGTTGCCGGTACACCCGGACTCTTAATGATAAGTGACAGCGTTGTTTAAAGACGCGTTTAGCAGAGTTGAGAAGGTCGTCGCCTTAGTGTTAGCGTCATCTTGTAGGATAATCATAATGCTAAGGCGAGGGTTGCCCGGCTCAAGGTCCAACACTCGCTCCAAGCTATTCTCACACCATGACACCACAACCATCTAGATTTACTTACTAATTAACACATGGGAGGTCTCTCCAACCATTCTCAGCACCATTCTATTAAATATTGATATGATAGATAACCAGAAGCAGTGAATATGCAGTAGCAGGCATAAGGGTCCCAGACGAGCAACAGAACTTGCTATATTTGGTGTTTACTTAATTATTGTATGGGATGAGTGCGTATCAATTTTTTCGTCAGTAAACAATATTTTTCCCATACAAATACAAATTTGTATTGGGATACCCAATACAAATTGGGTTTCCAATTTCTCTCCAAATTGGAGAGAAATTTGTTCTTTCTTTAGATCTAAAAAAGTTGAGTTCTAAAAGTTTAGTTCTAAAAAAAAAGTTTTAGTTCTAAAAAAAGTTATTTCTTTACAAATTGGGTTTCCAATTTCTCTCCAAATTGGAGAGAAATTTGTTCTTTCTTTAGATCTAAAAAAGTTGAGTTCTAAAAGTTTAGTTCTAAAAAAAAAGATTTAGTTCTAAAAAAAAGTTATTTCTTTACAAATTGGGTTTCCAATTTGTAAAGAAAGAACCCAATACAAACTCCCAGAGCCCTAGTGGAAAGGTACCAGACGACTGCTGGTAATGGACTCAAGAACTGAACCCCAATATTCATTTAGCTGAAGAATTACAGAATCGATTAATTATAATTACAATTTGCTGTTCGTTAACATATACATCAAAGATATATTTAGAGTTCTAATAAAGTTTAGTTTAACTAAATTATTAAAATCCAGACCCACCCAATAGGCTGTGGCATAGAAGCTAGGACACTCAAATCATCCCAACCCGGGATGTGCACCACTGAGAACTTGTAGGCCAAAAGATTCTTTGAAATGATGATGTGCAATATTAAGAATCAGTTGTAGGACGTGAGTCATAGCACCACTGAGAACGTGTACCTTACCTTGAGGTTACCTTGAGGTGCTTCCGGGGCTTAGCGTCCCCGCGGCCCGGTCGTCGACCAGGCCTTCTGTAGACAGAAGTTGTTATGGTTGAAGGCTGAAGAGAAACAATCTTCGGTCACATGGTTTTATTCTCAACCAATAACAACAACAACAATTATCAGGTACATGAAATATTATTAACAAGAGCATAATATATTATGCTCTTGCATAATATATTATGCATAAAGAGCATATGCACATATATATTGCATAAAGAGCATAAGTTCAAGCGCGAGTTGGACATGTATATGAGTGGGATTGGGTGGTTATAGATAGGAGCTGCCTCGTATGGGCCAATAGGCCTTCTGCAGTTGCCTTTTGCAGGCGATGAGTCACAATAACGTGGCTGAAGTATGTTGACCAGACCACACACTAGAAATTGAAGGGACGACGACGTTTCGGTCCGTCCTGGACCATTCTCAAGTCGAAACGTCGTCGTCCCTTCAATTTCTAGTGTGTGGTCTGGTCAACAGTTGCCTTTGTTCTTATGTTCTTATAAACCAAAGAACATGTGCTCCAAACATGCTACCTCCAACATCTGTAGTACTCAATCCCAACAGAAGTATAATCTGACAGCTTTACTAACGTAGTATATGCAACACCGAGAGCTTGCAGAAGGTGGCGGGCTCAGTCCAGCAACCAGGAGGCCTGGTCGACGACCGGGCCGCGGGGACGCTAAGCCCCGGAAGCACCTCAAGGTAAAGTAACCTCATCAAAACGTGTGCGTTAAAGGCCGGAAGAAGTGAGAGTGAGATCACTGCTCACTAACCTTGGTAACCAGCTTCTTTATACTTGTTGGGAACAGTGCTAAAGTCACAACCGATAATATATTGAAACATTAAATGTTTCTTGGTAATGTATATGAGTCATGGTATTGTAGTGTTGATCTATATACGGTGTGAAGGTCATGGTTATATAGCACGTTAACTCCAAGACACAACTCAAAGAAAAGAGTTTGAGGTGGGACTTTGTGATGAGTAAATTATGGGATTGAAGAGTTTCAAGTGGGACTTTGTTATGTGTAGGTGATGGAATTGAAGGGTTGGACTTTGTAACGTATAAGTGATAAGATTGAAGAGTTTTAAGTAGGATTTTGTAATGAGTAAGTTATGAAATTCGGGAGATTTAAGTGGGTCTTGGAAGTAAGTGATGGCTCTGAGGAGTTTTAAGTAAGCTAAAATTAACCAAAACTCAAAATTAAACAAAACCGACAGTTTGTAATTTGTAAGTGATAGCATCTTAAACCACAGTACAGTTGGTGATTTTTTTCAACTACAGACGTGGCCATATATTTACACAATGCTAGCTACCATATATATACACTTGCAGGGTGGGAACCTATGCTAACTTATATCCCTGCGGTTATTGATAAATGTTGAGAATTAATATTCACATTTAATAGTATTATTGCTAAAGAATAGCATTCTTATATTAATAATATTGCGATACAGGGTGACAGGTAGGTCCTGCAAGTCTTCAGGTATTTGCTATGTTGAAATAATTACGGTTGTGTTGGCTGCTGCTTCTGTTAACTCGTCCAGTCATGCATCACAAGTCTGGAATCCACACCTTGTGAAGGATAAAACTCAAATGTAAAAAGTAAAGATGTTTGCAACAAGACTGGTGCCGAAGCTAAGAGGATCAAGCTATGAGAATAGATTAAAGGAAGCCTCACAACCCCTAGAGGAGAGAAGAAACAGCGGGGATGTGATCACAACATACAAGATACCGAGAGGAATAGACAAAATGAACAAGAATAGCCTCTTTAATTTGAGAGAAACTAGGACAAGAGGACATATGTGGAAGCTGGAAGTCCAAAAGATTCGAAGAAATGTAAGGAAATACTTGTAACCTGTACGGATAGTCAACAAGTGAATGCACTGAAAGAAGTTATGGAAGCCGCCTCCATCCACAATTTTATGGTTGAACAAGAATTCGAACTTCTAAATTGTTAAGTTATAACGCAACAGGTATGACAAGACTAGCAAGGACTGCCAAGGAGTCCTTGCTCCTTGGATAAAGAGGTGGACCTCAGTTTCCCCCGTACACACTCATAACTAAACACTGATAGGTAAACACAATACTCTTCACCCAAACAAACGATATTTAGTACAAAAGTTTAATACTCATTTAGGTAGCTACATAGATGGGTCATCCAAGATATTTCCCATAAGCTCTTCCGCGTGTACAGTAAATGTTTATACTACTCTTGATATCATAATAAAATTGGAGGTGGCAACAATGGGTATAAATTGGATAAGTTTAGATTTAGGAAAGACTTGGGTAAATACTGGTTCGGTAACAGGGTTGTTGATTTGTGGAACCAATTACCGCGAAACGTAGTGGAGGTGGGGTCCCTCGATTGTTTCAAGCGTGGGTTGGACAATGTATATGAGTGGGATTGGGGTGGTTATAAATAGGAGCTGCCTCGTATGGGCCAATAGGTCTTCTGCAGTTACCTTTGTTCTTATGTTCTTAACAGTGTGTCGCTGCCGACAGCCTAGGCTGGGAAGGGGAATATTGGTCGTGCACTTCACTTGAAATTCCGTGACGTAAATGGGAACTGATTTACTTCTGGATTTCTACATGAGCTCCAGAAGATTGTAGCTTGATTATTTCCTTAGAACAGCACTGTTAGCAATACTAACCGTCGCCATAACTTGCACTGCAATGTCGTCATGGTCACACACACTGCAGCACATCCGATCTTACTTCAGTCACATGCAACACGATATTTTAATGACCAAAAATATTTTTCCCACACACTGCTAATTAATCTAATAATATTATTAACGATATTTGATGTATGGGATATACAGTGGCTAAGTTTACAGAGGTTATATAACAGGTACAGCATTTGTATATTGAGTATTATAAAGTTTCCAGGGGTACCATACTTGGTCCACTCATCTTTCTCATATGCATCCTGACCTGCCACATACTTACTTACACCCTCCTTCCCCCCCCCGTCCCATCCCAAACCCTTATCCTGGCCCCTTCCAAGGGCTATATAGACGAAATGGCTTGGCGCTTTCCCCTGACAATTCCCTCCTCTCAGCAACCCCCCTAGGCCTGTCCCATTGGCTGATGACACCACCATCATTTTCTCAAACATTAAACCAGTTATAATTACTGACAGTAAATACGGAAATTAACATAAGTGCACTTGTGGCTAACTACCGAGTTTTTTTGTTTTTAAGTTATGTTCATTTATTATGCACCCTATACCCATCCTGTGACACTGACGAGTTTTGACATTGCCCTCCCCTCATATTATTTTTCACACTGTCCCCCACGACGATTTTTGACACTGTCCCCCACGACGATTTTCAACACTGCCGCCCCCTCCCCCCCCCCCTTACGATTTTGAGAACTGTCTGCCCGCTACCTAGTTAAATATTAAAAAGATCTTTTGAAAATATTTTGCTTTACAGTAATATGCACCATTTCTCACTAATCTTGGGAAATTTCAAAAGAATTGGCAATGTTATACAGTGTATCAATGCAATGTAAAATAACCGGGGTATATTTTATTTCATGAATATTGTTAATATTTAAAAAAAAATGACTATTCTTTTGTGGTTGCTGGAGTTGTGGGTCCATATATGTGCACTAGTCAAAGAAAACTTGAATCGAACGTGATTCACAGAAAACGACAAATTTGAAGGGAAAGATAATAAATAATCTTAATGAACATTTACCGTTTTTTTGTTGAGATATATGCAAGAGTTGGTACATTCTTGTACAGCCACTAGTACGCGTAGCATTACGAATACGAACGGTACGTTACCCTGGAATACGACCCCCACGAAGAATCGTTGTTACAACCAAGTACCCATTTTACTGTTGAGTTAAACAGAGGCTATAGTTAAGTTAAGGAATTGCGCCCAGTAAATCCTCCCCGGCCAGGATACGAACCCATGACAAGGCGCTCGCAGAACACCAGGTGAGTGTCTTACCACTACACCACGGAGACGTAAATTATAAACCTGGACGTAAAGACTGGACGTTGTAAATCTTGGCTGGTTTATTTATTTATTTATATACAAGAAGGTACATTGGAGGTTAAGAGAGTACATAGAAATGATGATTTTACATTCTTGTAAAGCCACTAGCACGCATAGCGTTTCGGGCAGGTCCTTAATCTAACAGATAATTTTAAGTAGGTAAATTCCAGCAAAATCGACAAATTTTTTTTTTTTGAGATATATACAAGAGTTGTTACATTCTTGTACAGCCACTAGTACGCGTAGCGTTTCGGGCAAGTCCTTAATCCTACGGTCCCTGGAATACGACCCCCTGCCGCGAAGAATCGTTTTTTCATCTAAGTACACATTTTACTGTTGCGTTAAACAGAGGCTACAGTTAAGGAATTGCGCCCAGTAAATCCTCCCCGGCCAGGATACGAACCCATGACATAGCGCTCGCGGAACGCCAGGCGAGTGTCTTACCACTACACCACGGAGACTGTTTATCAATTTGTCTTGTCTTGATCAGGGATCAAGCCCGATGGTGTTAGTCAAGAAGCTTGGGGAAGGTGTGCGCATCTGCCTCGACTTCAGGAAGTTGAACTCCATCATAGAGTTTGATGCTGAACTAATGTTCAATCAAAATGAGATCTTCTCGAGGTTAGCTTCCAGTTGCTATTTCTCCAAGCTTGATCTAAAAAATGGATTTTGGCAGATTCCACTAGAGGAAGACAGTAAGCGCTGCACTGCCTTCATGACAAGCGAAGGTCTCTTCTAGTTCACAGTCCTCCCGGTTTGGACTGGTGAGCGCCCCTGGCGTGTTCAACAGAATTATGCGCAAGGTTTTGTGGGGAATTACGGGAGTAGAAGTGTTCGTGGACGACTGTGCACATCCACTCTGCTACGTGGGAAGAACATCTGAGCTTGGTAAGGCAGGTGTTGGCAAGACTACAAGAAGTAGGAATGGTTGCAAAACCCCACCAGTTACAGCCCCGCTCCTGTGCCAGGTAAGTCCACTACGGGCTCACCATAGCCCGTGCTACTTGGAACTTGTTCCGAGTAGCTGAATCTATAACAACAACAACATGCAAAACCCACTAAGTGTGAGTTGTCGTGTGAGGTAAAGGAGAAGCGTTGCTAGACATGTGGCTTTATTGATCAAATAATTACAGTACAGTTACATCCTGCAATAACACAAGCTATATAATATACAATACTTATATATAGTTTAAGTACTGTCTATTCATCATAACAAAAAAGCAAACTGCACATGACTAAAGCTAGAATATATGGAATTAAACTAAAAGTTAACATTCCACCAACCTGTACACAGGCACGAGACAGCTGATCTGACGACAACAAAACAGTCAAGTGAGCATCCAAACGAACCAGTCAAGCGAGCATCCATCCGGGTATAATAATATAATAACACTTTTACTACATTCACCCCATCTAGCTTTAAGTAACATAGTCCCGAAGATGAGTAGGGGTACTGCGCGTCCTTCCAGATCGTCGAAGGGACTCCTGCAAAGTTGAAGCCTCTAGTGTTCCAGTCGGTTCCTGCATACCACCTTCTCGAGGGAGTGTTACATCAGAGAAAGGTTCCCAATTCGGTGTTTCTAGGTTAGGTGGTTCGGAACGAAGTAGTTCAGGATGAGGTGGTTCCGGATGAGGCGGGTTGGGGTTCACCCCAGCTTTCACAATCGCTGGGTGTTGCTGTTGAATGTTGAGATTGGGGTCCAAACTCTCGCAGCCCTCTGTGGCCATGGGTGCGAGGTGTCTTAATGATACAGTAGTAATCCTGCCATCTGGGAACTTGACATGGGCATATTCCGGATTCACGTCTGCGACCTCAACCTCATCAACTAGAGGATCATTTTTGCTTTGCCGCACCTGACCTTTTAGGAGGACAGGGCCTTTGCAAGCAAGCCACGTAGGTCGTGTTCGCCCTGAAGTAGACCTTCTTGTATGCTGGAAAAATCGTTCATATGGTGTACAATTTGTAGACGTGCACAACAGTGATCGAATAGAGTGGAGTGCATCAGGAAGAACAACTTCCCATTGGGGTACGTCTAATGCCTCTCGTCCTAAGAGCTAGCAGCACTGTCTTCCAAGTAATCCCATTGTACTTCTCAGCCTGGCCATTTCCTTTTGGGTTGTAAGGAGTCGTACGGCTAGTTGCTATCCCTTTTTTTTAATAGGAAAATCTTTCAATTCCTCAGACACAAAGGAAGTTTCCCTATCAGAGTGTATATATGCAGGCATACCAAAGATTGCAAACAGCGACACTGAATTACTGTACCAGTAGTCATATCTGAACAAGGGAATGTTAAAGGGAATTTAGAGAATTCATCTACGACAGTAAGAATATATTTATTCCTTGAATGTGATGGAAGTGGTCCTTTAAAATCTATGTTGAGTCTTTCAAATGGTTGAGTAACTTTAATCAAATGCCCAGAGTCAAACTTGCAAAACCGAGGTTTAAGTTCAGAGCATGCAGAGCAAGAATTAGTCATCTTCACTTCTTCCACAGAATACAGTCTCCGTGGTGTAGTGGTAAGACACTCGCCTGGCGTTCCGCGAGCGCTGTCATACCTTGAGGTGGCTACCTTGAGGTGCTTCCGGGGCTTAGTGTCCCCGCGGCCCGGTCGTCGACCAGGCCTCCCTGGTCATGGGTTCGTATCCTGGCCGGGGAGGATTTACTGGGCGCAATTCCTTAACTGTAGCCTCTGTTTAACGCAACAGTAAAATGGGTACTTGGATGAAAAAACGATTCTTCGCGGCAGGGGATCGTATTCCAGGGACCATAGGATTAAGGACTTGCCCGAAACGCTACGCGTACTAGTGGCTGTACAAGAATGTAACAACTCTTGTATATATCTCAAAAAAAAATAAATAAATAAAAAAATAAGGCAGATTTTCACATCGGACAAAATGAGCCAAACGAGACACTCCAGGGTGACACAGATTGTCATGCAATGCTTTTAATTCATCCACACAGGTGGCCCCACATACACGTGAGAGTGAATCAGCGGGTAAGCTCTTTTTACCTGGGCGATATACAATGTCACAGTGGTAACAGGAGAGTTCGACTCGCCATCTAGCAATTTTATCATTTTTAATCTTACCAGCTGAGATAATGTCGCCACTTCCTTAGGGCTTCCTCAATGGCATAAGCTTCCTTCTCCACTGATGAGTGCCTTTGTTCACTATTTGAAAGTGTTCGGGAGAAGAAAGCTACTGGTTGTTCATTCAAGGAAGTCAGGTACCTTGGTCACGTGATAGGGGGACGTTTCACCAGGCCGCTGCTTGAGAAGATCACCATTAGTGAAGCCGCTCCACCGCCACCAAGACTCAGCTTACGTAATTCCTGGGACTTGCAGGGTACTATAGAACTTTCATTCCCAATTTCACGTCCATAGCAACTCCGCTAACTAACCTAACCAAGACGAATGCACATGTTAGAGTACGTTGGACAGAAGTGGAGAACTCAGCATTCTCGACGCTCAAGAGGAAGCTAACTGAAGCACCCAATCTTAGACTATCAGGTTCTACCATCCTACAAACAGATGCCTCAAACACAGGTATTGGTGCTGTGCTCATGCAAGGGTACGACGCTGAAATCTGGCTAGTTTCATCCTATGCAACGCCATGCAACCTCTGAAGAGACAACTAACACAACACCTGTATCCCCCTATTAGACTATTTTACAGGAACTTCTTTTCCACAGCTCATAAAACGGAGGAAAGGGTCCTGAAAGATATTGTTAATAGGAACGTTATCCCTACAGACAAAAATCAGAAGATACAATTGACGATTTACTATAAAAGCAAAAAAAAAAAAAAAAAAAAAAAATGGCCAACCTACTCATGAGAAACTCTCCAGACACAAAGCAGAACGCTTTAAAAGAGACCAACGTCGTCTATGCCTTCAAATGCCCACTTGGGGACTGTAAGCCCCAAAGAACTCGGTATATAGACAAGACAACATCTCTTTCCAGGCGATTAACGATGCATAAGCAACAGGGCTCCATTAAGGAACATATAATCTCATCCCACAACCAGACCATCACCAGAGAAATCTTAACAAACAACACAGAAATCATCGATAGATACAGCGATAGCAGGCGGCTTGACAGCTTCCACCTGTGTCCCCTTCCTTGTGTTCCGCCCGTGCTAAACGGCCTTGCAAACGAATAGCACCGCCCGTACTGTTCTATTACATCAGTCCAGGAAGAGTTACAGAACAGGGTTTGCACTTAAGAACAGGGTAAATGTAACTGGTACAAGAGAATGTGTGATGTGAGTTTATGTTTAGCATGTTTAGGGATTTAAACATGGGAGCTGAGTATTCTCTGAAAGCAGAACTTGCCATTGTTTTAATAGAAGATTTTTGCTGGGTGATGATGGGCTTGAGGTAGTTTGCAGTGGTTGAGCCCCACGCACAGATACATATGTAAGACAGGGATAGATTAGCGCGTGGCTGTCAGCTGATTAGAGATGTGGCTGAACGTTTGCTCAGGGTCGAGAGTAACTCAGACTCAGTAAATAGCACGGTGCATTCATCTTGCTTGCGGAACATCAAGTCAGTGACCCTTTCTCTATCGCCGTTTCCAGCATTTAATCATCACTGTGCGTCTGATGGAAGATTACCGAAGTTGGCGGTGGACGCCCAAGCATCACCTCGGATAAAGAAAACGATGTTCAGCGATCATTAACGTGGTACACTTAAGTCTACCATAAAAAAGAATTCGTTTTCTTATTCAATTCATATTTAAAATCTTTCAATCAAATATTCAATATTTTTTAATTTTTATACAGAAATAAAAATCTTTTCTCACAAATTATTTTATAATCTAGGTTTGCAACAGGTGTTTGGAAAATAGTGAAATTTCATTCATTAAAAATATTGTAATATATAAGTCTGTAAATTTTTAATATCTTTTATAGTTATTAATAAAATAAGCGCCCAAAATGACTATCTAATTATTAGTTATTAACGTTACTTAATGAATAATATTTTGGATGCCCAAATGGGCACAATAACTATGCATAGTTAGCTCTAATGACAGTGTGAGAAGCTCATGCCAGAATTTTTCCAGATTATATTGAGGACCAAAACTCTACCATCGTCTTTAGTGTTGAGGAAAGTAAAGATGGAGAGATATAGGCGAAGGCAAAGTTTAGAAATGGGACACAGTGTTAATTACACACAGAAATAAAAATAGTGTGATGCATCAAAGGAACAAATCCACATGGGCCGTGATGAGGATTCGAACCTACGTCCGGGAGGATCCCAGATGCGCCTTAATCGAGTGTCATGCCATAGAACAGCTTGTTGAGGGGAAGGCTCTCAATCAGTCCTCAGGCATCCTCTCCTTACTCGCCTATTGGCCTAAACCACATGTGTATCAGGTACACGAAAATAGCTCATACGCCATGCTACCGCTGAGCTGTGATTGCCTGGTTCTTCGATCGAAGGCGCTAGTGACCATTATGCAATGCAGCCTCAGTTTAGTGTACGTACTATGAGTCATCCATTAACTAACATGGCATAACTTAACATGCCTTAACCAGTCTCCGTGGTGTAGTGGTAAGACACTCGCCTGGCGTTCTGCGAGCGCTTTGTCATAAGTTCGTATCCTGGCCGGGGAAGATTTACTAGGCGCAAATCCGTAACTGTAGCCTCTGTTGAACTCAACAGTAAAATGTGTACTTAGTTGTAAAAACGTAGCGACTTTCATCTCTAGGTAACCTATAATGACCTTGTCATAATGTGCCTCAGAGACTTAAAAAACAACAACACTCCACTTTTCCCTCTACTGTGTTTGCCAGAGGAAAATCTAGCCGTAAATGTTGGGCAGCCGCCGAATTTGGTGGGTTTGATGGTGCCCTTCTCGACTGCTTACTGACTTTTACTCATTTGCAGCATGTATCCCTCATCATATGCACCGCCATCTGTGTCGTGTGTCACCACTGAGGAGATGACACCATCATTAGAGAGCAATTGATCAGCGTACGATATGGGTCCACAAAGTCACTATCTGGCAACGGTGATGTGCTGCCCGGCATCTCGTCCGGGGCAGTTGCCATGACGTTATAGACACAACACCTATATGCAGAGTATTACGGTACACTCGCTCCACAGTGAACCACAAACAGCACATCAGTAGATGGCCTATTCACAGGGTGGAAGAGGCTGCGAACCATCAAACATGATCAGCATAAAGAAATAGACCAGTCAGCATATACAAGGCTCCACTATTTTCAAAGTCACAGCTCACCTAGCAGGTCGGCGCGCGAAATTTGAAGTTGGTGGCACCTGCATAAGCATCTTCTCTTGACACACACACAGGCAACAAACCGTAGTACTTGAGAGCTGGTGGAGAGATGCGCAAGAAGGATGTTGATCATGAAGGCATTCCTGGCACCATGTAGTCTTTCCCTGGCCGGACGAGGTGTTAGGCCTAACACCCTATAGTTGGTGCCACACCAGTGCCACTACACCAACGACTCCTTCGTTTAACCACACAGTTTTGTAATTAAAGTTTCTAACCACTCTCAATCGTCAAAGCACTACTTCACATCAACTAATGTAAAGTGGGATAGTTAAGGCATGACTCAAAGTTATCTACCCTGAACTGTGACTACATTGCATAATGGTCACTAGCGTCTTCGATCGAAGACCAAGGTAATCACGGCTCAGCGGTAGTATGGCGTAAGAGCTATTTTCGTGTACCTGATACACGTGTGGTTTAGGCCCAATAGGCGAGTAAGGAGGGGATGCCTGAGACCTGATTGCGAGCCTTTCCCTCACCAAGGTTCGAACCCTCATCACGGCCCATGTGGATTTGTTCATTTGATGCATCACACTATTTTGATTTCTGTGTGTAATTAACACTGTCCCATTTCTAAACTTTGACCTTCACTATACCTCTCCATCTTTGACTAAACACAACTGTATAATTTTGGTCCTCTATATAATCTGGAAAAAAACCTTGCATGAGGCTCTCCTACTGTCATCAAAATTAGCCACGTACAGTTATTGTGCCCATATAGGCATCTAAAATTAATTACTAACTCTACTAATTATTGTAGTGTAACTTGTTAGTTTGGGGCGCTCGTTTTATTAATAATTATAAAACATATTAAAATATTACAGACTTATATATTACAATATTTTTATTGAATAAAAATTTCACTAAATTTTCTACCACCTATTGCAAATGTAGATTATACAATAACTTACGAGTAAATATTTTTATTTCTTTGTATAAAAAATAAAATATACTGAATATTTGATTAAAAGATTTTAAATATGAATTAAATTAGAAAACGAATTCTTTTTATGGTAGACCTAAGTGTACCACGTTAATGATTCGCTGTACATCGTTTTCTTTATCCGTGGTGATGCTTGGGCTTCCACCGTCAACTTCGGTAATCTTCCATCAGACGCACAGTGATGATTAAATGCTGGAAACGGCGATAGAGAAAGGCTCACTGACTTGATGTTCCGGATGCAACGTGCTATTTACTGAGTCTGAGTTACTCTCGACCCTGAACCAACGTTCAGCCACATCTCTAATCAGCTGACAGCCACGCGCTAATCTATCCCTGTCTTACATATGTATCTGTGCGTGGGGCTCAAGCACTGCAAACTACCTCAAGCCCATCCTCACCCAGCAAAAATCTGCTATCAGAACAACAATACGCTCTGCTTTCAGTGAACACTCAGCCCCCCCCCCCCCACCGGAGATAAAATCCCTAAACATAAACTCACATCACACATTCTCTTGTACCAGTTACATTTACCCTGTTATTAAGTGCAACCTGTTGTGTAACTCTTCCTGGACAGATGTAATAGAACAGTACGGGCGGCGCTATTCGTTTGCAAGGGCGTTTAGCACGGGCGGAACACAAAGAAAGGGACACAGGTGGAAGCTGAATACCCAAATGAGCCACAGAGACATTAGAAAGAACTTTTTCAGTGTCAGAGCAGTTAACAAATGGAATGAATTAGGCAGTGATATGGTGGAGGCAGACTCCATACACAGTTTCAAATGTAGATATATAGCAAACATGGCTATATATATTTACGATATATACATATATATATGCTCAACCCTGCACTGGGAGACATTGCACAGGGCCTCCCGGTGGAACTAACTAGATTCTCCAACACATTTTTAGCTGGCAATATACCAGAGACCATACGGCCTCTCTTTTTCGGCGCTTCACTCTGCCCTGAGGAAAAAAGATGTAGGAATCTGACCGATAGCTGTGGGCAATTCATTTCGGCGCCTCGTCGCTAAGGCTGCTGCTAGAGCAGTTAGTCAGGCAGCAGCAGATACGCTGAAGCCAAAACAGCTTGGGTTTGACATTCCCCAAGGATGTGAGGCAGCGGCTCATGCAGCTAGAGCCTACATTGCCAACATTACAGATGACAAAGCCCTGATAAAACTGGACTTCAAAAATGCTTTCAATCTGGTTAGAAGGGATGCAGTACTCAGTGCGGTTCATGGCCTTTTTCCTTCCCTCTACCCGTTTGTAAACTCATGTTACAGCAAGAATCTCACTCTGCTATTTGGGGAACATGAAATTGAATCACAAGAAGATGTCCAACAGGGTGACCCCTTGCTACCCCGTGGTGTTGTGTCTTACCACTACACCACGGAGACTGATTAAGGCATGTTAGTTAATGGATGACTCATAGTATGTACACTAAACTGAGGCTACATTGCATAATGGTCACTAGCGTCTTCGATCGAAGACCAAGGTAATCACGGCTCAGCGGTAGTATGGCGTAAGAGCTATTTTCGTGTACCTGATACACGTGTGGATTAGGCGAGTAAGGAGGGGATGCCTGAGACCTGATTGCGAGCCTTCCCCTCAACAAGCTGTTCTATGTCGTGGCACAGTCGATTAAGGCGCGTCTGGGATCCTCTCGGACGTAGGTTCGAACCCTCATCACGGCCCATATGAATTTGTTCATTTGATGCATCACACTATTTTTATTTCTGTGTGTAATTAATACTGTGTCCCGTTTCTAAACTTTGCCTTCGCCTATACTTTTCCCCAACACTAAAGATGACGGTAGAGTTTTGGTCCTCAATATAATCTGGAAAAATTCTGGCATGCGCATTTCGTAATGTCATTAGAGATAACCATGTATAATTTAGTACCCATTTGGGCATCCAAAATATAATATTCCTAGCACCTTAATTTAACTTTGTATTAATATCACCAGTTGGGGCGCTCGTTTTATTAATAATTACAAAAGATATCAAAATAGTGCAGACTTATATATTACAATATTTTTTAATAAATTAAAATTTCACAATTTTTTCTAACATCTATTGCAAATTTAAATTATACAATAACCTGTTAGTAAAATGTTTTATTTCTTTGATAAAAAGTAAATAATATGAAAGATTTTATTGAATTTCTTTTAATATGAATTGAATAAAAAAACGAATTCTTCTTTCATGGTAGACTAAAGCGTATCACGTTAATGATCGCTGAACATCGTTTTCTTCATCCGTGATGATGCTTGGGCGTCCACCGCCAACTTCGGTAATCTTTCATCAGACGCACAGTGATGATTAAATGCTAGAAACGGCGATAGAGAAAGGCTCACTGACTTGATGTTCCGGATGCAACGTGCTATTTACTGAGTCTGAGTTACTCTCGACCCTGAACCAACGTTCAGCCACATCTCTAATCAGCTGACAGCCACGCGCTAATCTATCCCTGTCTTACATATGTATCTGTGCGTGGGGCTCAACCACTGCAAACTACCTCAAGCCCATCCTCACCCAGCAAAAATCTGCTATCAGAACAACAATACGCTCTGCTTTCAGAGAACACTCAGCCCCCCCCCCCCGGAGATAAAATCCCTAAACATGCTAAACATAAACTCACATCCCACATTCTCTTGTACCAGTTACATTTACCCTGTTATTAAGTGCAACCTGTTGTGTAACTCTTCCTGGACAGATGTAATAGATCAGTACGGGCGGCGCTATTCGTTTGCAAGGGCGTTTAGCACGGGCGGAACACAAAGAAAGGGACACAGGTGGAAGCTGAATACCCAAATGAGCCACAGAGACATTAGAAAGAACTTTTTCAGTGTCAGAGCAGTTAACAAATGGAATGAATTAGGCAGTGATATGGTGGAGGCAGACTCCATACACAGTTTCAAATGTAGATATATAGCAAACATGGCTATATATATATATATATATATATATATATATATATATATATATATATATATATATATATATATATATATATATATATATATATATATATATATATATATATGTATATATATATATATATATATATATATATATATATATATATATATATATATATATATATATATATATATATATATATATATATGCTCAACCCTGCACTGGGAGACATTGCACAGGGCCTCCCGGTGGAACTAACTAGATTCTCCAACACATTTTTAGCTGGCAATATACCAGAGACCATACGGCCTCTCTTTTTTGTCGCTTCACTCTGCCCTGAGGAAAAAAGATGTAGGAATCTGACCGATAGCTGTGGGCAATTCATTTCGGCGCCTCGTCGCTAAGGCTGCTCCCAGAACAGTTAGTCAGGCAGCAGCAGATATGCTGAAGCCAAAACAGCTTGGGTTTGACATTCCCCAAGGATGTGAGGCAGCGGCTCATGCAGCTAGAGCCTACATTGCCAACATTACAGATGACAAAGCCCTGATAAAACTGGACTTCAAAAATGCTTTCAATCTGGTTAGAAGGGATGCAGTACTCAGTGCGGTTCATGGCCTTTTTCCTTCCCTCTACCCGTTTGTAAACTCATGTTACAGCAAGAATCTCACTCTGCTATTTGGGGAACATGAAATTGAATCACAAGAAGATGTCCAACAGGGTGACCCCTTGCTACCCCGTGGTGTTGTGTCTTACCACTACACCACGGAGACTGATTAAGGCATGTTAGTTAATGGATGACTCATAGTATGTACACTAAACTGAGGCTACATTGCATAATGGTCACTAGCGTCTTCGATCGAAGACCAAGGTAATCACGGCTCAGCGGTAGTATGGCGTAAGAGCTATTTTCGTGTACCTGATACACGTGTGGTTTAGGCGAGTAAGGAGGGGATGCCTGAGACCTGATTGCGAGCCTTCCCCTCAACAAGCTGTTCTATGTCGTGGCACAGTCGATTAAGGCGCGTCTGGGATCCTCTCGGACGTAGGTTCGAACCCTCATCACGGCCCATATGAATTTGTTCATTTGATGCATCACACTATTTTTATTTCTGTGTGTAATTAATACTGTGTCCCGTTTCTAAACTTTGCCTTCGCCTATACTTTTCCCCAACACTAAAGATGACGGTAGAGTTTTGGTCCTCAATATAATCTGGAAAAATTCTGGCATGCGCATTTCGTAATGTCATTAGAGATAACCATGTATAATTTAGTACCCATTTGGGCATCCAAAATATAATATTCCAACACCTTAATTTAACTTTTGTATTAATATCACCAGTTGGGGCGCTCATTTTATTAATAATTACAAAAGATATCAAAATAGTGCAGACTTATATATTACAATATTTTTTAATAAATTAAAATTTCACAATTTTTTCTAACATCTATTGCAAATGTAAATTATACAATAACCTGTTAGTAAAATGTTTTATTTCTTTGATAAAAAGTAAATAATATGAAAGATTTTATTGAATTTCTTTTAATATGAATTGAATAAAAAAACGAATTCTTCTTTCATGGTAGACTAAAGCGTATCACGTTAATGATCGCTGAACATCGTTTTCTTCATCCGTGATGATGCTTGGGCGTCCACCGCCAACTTCGGTAATCTTTCATCAGACGCACAGTGATGATTAAATGCTAGTAACGGCGATAGAGAAAGGCTCACTGACTCGATGTTCCGGATGCAACGTGCTATTTACTGAGTCTGAGTTACTCTCGACCCTGAACCAACGTTCAGCCACATCTCTAATCAGCTGACAGCCACGCGCTAATCTATCCCTGTCTTACATATGTATCTGTGCGTGGGGCTCAACCACTGCAAACTACCTCAAGCCCATCCTCACCCAGCAAAAATCTGCTATCAGAACAATAATACGCTCTGCTTTCAGAGAACACTCAGCCCCCCCGGAGATAAAATCCCTAAACATGCTAAACATAAACTCACACCACACATTCTCTTATGCCAATTACATTTACCCTGTTCTTAAGTGCAAACCCTGTTCTGTAACTTCCTGGACAGATGTAATAGAACAGTACGGGCGGCGCTATTCGTTTGCAAGGGCGTTTAGCACGGGCGGAACACAAAGAAAGGGACACAGGTGGAAGCTGAATACCCAAATGAGCCACAGAGACATTAGAAAGAACTTTTTCAGTGTCAGAGTAGTTAACAAATGGAATGAATTAGGCAGTGATATGGTGGAGGCAGACTCCATACACAGTTTCAAATGTAGATATATAGCAAACATGACTATATATATGTACGATATATATATGCTCAACCCTGCACTGGGAGACATTGCACAGGGCCTCCTGGCGGAACTAAGTAGATTCTCAAACACATTTTTAGCTGGCAACATATTTTAAGTCAATATTTAACTTATACAGCAGACAACCAACTACGAACCACTTAGTTTGATGAAAGGGAGCAGTAGAACAACAGAAGTCTCCGTGGTGTAGTGGTTAAGACGCTTGCCTGGGGTTCCGTGAGCGTTCCATGGGTTCGTATCCTGGCCGGGGAGGATTTACTGGGCTCAAATCCTTAACTATAGCCTCTGTTTAACTCAACAGTAAAATGGGTATTTGGGTGTAAAAACGATTCTTCGTGGGGGTCGTATTCCAGGGAATATAGGATTAAGGACTTGCCCGAAACGCTACGCGGCCACCATGGCTGTACAAGAATGTAACAACTCTTGTATATATCTCCAAAAAGTACACTTACATTGCATCAGGCTTGGATACCCATGTGCATGGGGAAATAGGCTTAAAGGTTCCGGAAAATGAGAGGAAATATCAGCACTGTGGAGAAATGCCAGACAGACCACTGGAACATTATCTAACACAGTAAACAGTTACAAACCCATTAAGATTTCAACTTAGATTCAACAGAGCATTTCAACAGAGCAGAGCAGAAGTTGTTAAACACATGAGACAAAATCTTACTGAAGCGACCATACGAGTCATGAAACAGAAACAAGCAACACTTAGTGGGCCAGCCAGAGGCCTGGGGCCCGCGCCGGAATATCCCTGGGAAAAAAAAAACTGACATAACAAGTCTTCCTTAGCGAATAATAATACACGTTTGTTTAAGTAATAAACAATCGGAATTAAAGATGGCGACGCATTCAGAGGGGATGTGTGTAATTATCTTCTGGTAAGTATTTCCTGGAGGTGGTATGGAGCTCCCTGGTGGTGCAGGCAGTTCCTGGAGCTTGTACCCACCTGTGAGGGTCACCTTGCCATGGAGGCCTGAGGGGCAGGCGGCCAGGATGAGTATGGGCTCCGGGAGCATGGGCCACCATGACGTTACTGCTTGCTTCTCTGTTGTTGAGGTGACCTTCATGCTACATAATAATGACGTGCGTTTTCTTAACGCACCAATATTTTTAGTTATTTAATCTCCCAAATCCCAATGTAAATTTTAATATGAATAATGAATATTGCTTTGAATTTTGTTTCAGCACTATTCGTTTGTTTTCTCTCTTAAATTATGCACAGTACATAATTTACATATTACAGTACATATGTTTATATAAACATATGTAAACCTACAAATCTGAAAATAAAGGAAATGACGACGTTTCGGTCCGAAGGAACCGTTATCAACTTGTGTCATTTCCTTAATGTTCAGAGTTGTGGGTTGGGTGTCTAATTTGCTAATTTGCAGCCACAATATTGTGACTTCTCTGCATATAAACGTTATTTTACAAAGGAAACATTTCATTATATATGATTTTATATTATTTTCCATTATGTCATTTGTCGATTTTTAAATGAAATAACTTTATTTATATTTACCTGAGGGCCATCAACACTAGTAGCCTCGATGAGGACAGGAAGCCGGCGGCTTGTCAAAGGTCCCCTTCTCCCATTTGTCCTGATGATCTTTTCCAGCTGTATTTTAAAACCCAGCAGAATTTTTGGCGTTTACGGCTTCGGCGGGTAGGCAGTTCCACGGGTTTACAACTCTATGGGTGAAAAAAATATCTTCTGTTTTCTATCCTACATTATGGTTTGTTGAGCTTGAACCCGTTGCTTCTCGTTCGTGTTACATCTGACCGTTTAAAGAAATTGTCCGGATCAACATCCACTAAATTGTTCAGTATTCTAAAGGTTTCGATGAGATCCGCCTTGTCATGCCTGGTTTGTAGTGTTGTTAGCCCTGTGGCCCTCAACCGTTCCTGATATGTGAGATGACTAAGTCTGATTTTTATTGCCTCATATAATACATATAATAATAGGTCACATATTATTAGAGGATAAATAAACAACTCGCATTTGTGCATAATGAAATATAATTCAATATATAAATTTTCAAAATATAACAAGAAAAGATACTTAATTAAGATTAATATCTAAAAACGTTTGTAATAGGACACCAATAATGTTATTCTTTAGCTTTATCTTGCCTTTGTTAGATTATGACCAAAAAGTAAAAAATTGTGTCCCGTGATGCAAACAAAATTAATATTATGTCCCGTAATCAAAAACTTTATTTTTGGTCACGGAACACAATATTTTTGGTCACGGAACACAATATTTTTGGTCACGGAACACAATATTTTTGGTCACGGAACACAATATTTTTGGTCACGGAACACAATATTTTTGGTCACGGAACACAATATTTTTGGTCACGGAACACAATATTTTTGGTCACGGAACACAATATTTTTGGTCACGGAACACAATATTTTTGGTCACGGAACACAATATTTTTGGTCACGGAACACAATATTTTTGGTCACGGAACACAATATTTTTGGTCACGGAACACAATATTAATTTCCATCGAGAGTGTACCGAGAAAAATGACAAATTGTTTACAAGAATGAAAAACATTCAAATTAAAAGGAAGAGATTAATGAAATTATATACAAATGGACGATGTAAAAAAAGGATATTAATTTGTTAATTATATTAACCAAAGTAGAATACGAAACAGTCAATACACACAAACTGGGTAAGCTTAGATTCAGAGAAGACCTGAGTAATATTCATTTGGGAATAAAGTTGTTGATTTATGGAACAAATTACGGGTGACAATGGAGGTGGGATTGTCTCAGTGGAGGTGATATATGAGGCATTAAGATGATACATGAAGCATTAAGGCGGTATATGAGGCATTAAGATGATACATGAAGCATTAAGGCGGTATATGAGGCATTAAGATGATACATGAAGCATTAAGGCGGTATATGAGGCATTAAGATGATACATGAAGCATTAAGGCGGTATATGAGGCATTAAGATGATACATGAAGCATTAAGGCGGTATATGAGGCATTAAGATAATACATGAAGCATTAAGGTGATATATGAGGCATTAAGATGATACATGAAGCATTAAGGTGATATATGAGGCATTAGATGATACATGAAGCATTAAGGTGATATATGAGGCATTAAGATGATACATGAAGCATTAAGGTGATATATGAGGCATTAGATGATACATGAAGCATTAAGGTGATATATGAGGCATTAAGATGATACATGAAGCATTAAGGCGGTATATGAGGCATTAAGATGATACATGAAGCATTAAGGCGGTATATGAGGCATTAAGATAATACATGAAGCATTAAGGCATTAAGATGATACATGAAGCATTAAGGTGATATATGAGGCATTAAGATGATACATGAAGCATTAAGGCGGTATGTGAGGCATTAAGATGATACATGAAGCATTAAGGCGGTATGTGAGGCATTAAGATGATACATGAAGCATTAAGGCGGTATATGAGGCATTAAGATGATACATGAAGCATTAAGGCGGTATGTGAGGCATTAAGATGATACATGAAGCATTAAGGCATTAAGATGATACATGAAGTATGTGAGGCATTAAGATAATACATGAAGCATTAAGGCGGTATATGAGGCATTAAGATGATACATGAAGCATTAAGGCGGCATATGAGGCATTAAGATGATACATGAAGCATTAAGGCGGTATATGAGGCATTAAGATGATACATGAAGCATTAAGGCGGTATATGAGGCATTAAGATAATACATGAAGCATTAAGGCGGTATATGAGGCATTAAGATGATACATGAAGCATTAAGGCGGTATATGAGGCATTAAGATAATACATGAAGCATTAAGGCGGTATATGAGGCATTAAGATAATACATGAAGCATTAAGGCGGTATATGAGGCATTAAGATGATACATGAAGCATTAAGGCGGTATATGAGGCATTAAGATAATACATGAAGCATTAAGGCGGTATGTGAAGCATTAAGACGATACATGAAGCACTATAAGATATAGTGGATGCCTACTAACTAATTAAAAGTTATATAAATTTAGTATTAGGAAAGTATATGAATAAATAAGGAGGTATATGAGTAATTAATTGTCAGCTAAAAGTATATTGATAATTAAGAATGTATTTAGATAATTAAGAAGATAAATGCTGCATTGAAAATATATTGTTTTAAAACGATATAGGAAGCATTGCGAAGCCATAGGTAACAATAGAAATGTCTATAGCATCAGAAATGTCTGATAATGATAATGTTTATTTAGGCAAGAATACAGAAAAACAATACTCGAACAGTGGCGGCGGTTTTGCCTTTGCTTAACATTTTATATTAGATGAAATTAATTACAGAATCCGATATAGAAAGGCGAATTGCTAAGTATAATAATAATAATAATAATTATAATAATAATTTTTATTTAGGTAAGGTACATACATAAAGAGATTTTACAAAGTTTGTTGGCTTTATAGATAGAGCTAGTACATACAATGCCTAAAGCCACTATTACGCAAAGCGTTTCGGGCAGGAAATATACTTACAGCGGAAGCAGGTATTAAACATTAATATAATGGACCAGATAAACCAAAGAAGCATCAGGATTCATCGAGTGTTTCTGTTAGAGGTTATAGGGGGAGGTGGGGGGGTTAGTGTGGTAGAAGCGGGTGGCCTGGTGGTGGCGACCGTCAGTGTAGCGGAGGACGGCGTCGAGGGTATACGTGCTTCACATTCCTTCTTCCTTAAGGTAAGATCCAGCCACCATTTTTTCTTCCCACCTTATTTTTCAAGGTGGTGAAGCATCAGCCACGGTATCGTTGGTGTTTTAATATAATATCTCGGTATTTATTCGCAATATGTTAGTGCTGCTTATTTAAATATAGGTATACCATTGGACATTCTCTATATCAGCTTGGTGTATGTCCATAACACCAGCTTATTATGTCTGTGGTGGTGTCAGTGTTCGTGTAGTTATGTAAGGCGTGTTACAACACTAGTAGGCTATAATTGTTTAGTGTCCCCCCACCACGGCTGTGAAGTAACTATATATATATATATATATATATATATATATATATATATATATATATATATATATATATATATATATATATATATATATATATATACATATATATATATATATATATATATATATATATATATATATATATATATATATATATATATATATATATATATATATATATACACGGACTAGTTCACACTAATTACACGATCTTATTATACATGATACAAAATTGTTGTTGAAGTTTTGCTTTTGCTTAGCATTTTATTTTAGAGGAGCGAAAAGTAGGTTCAAAATAATGTGTACAGGGGAATTTCCGTTTTACTTTCGCAATGGAGAAAGTTTATGGTATTGAGGAGCCTAAGAGTCGGTCAGGGCAGGTGGACAATGGCCTCCCACGTACCTTTTCCCCTGGAGATACTCAATCGGGTCAGGTGTACAGTGACCTCACTCCCCCTCTAAGTCAGCCAAGTGTGAGTGTATGGTCAGTGGTGTGACGGAGCAGAGGCGGTGCAAAACACCCTATTCCATAACTTCAAGAATGAGCTGTATAAATGAACCAGGTTTTAATAACTAAAGTTACGGGCTCACTATAGCCCGTGCTACATGGACATTTCGTTCTGAGTAGCTTAATCTAAAACAACATGAACAACAAGAAAAGCAAGATCCATCAGATAAGTTTCTTCGTAGGCACAGTTAGGTAAAAATTCATAGATTGAAATGAACTTCAACGTCTTTAGCAGTATATAATGG
This sequence comes from Procambarus clarkii, assembly GCF_040958095.1. Lineage (NCBI taxonomy): Eukaryota > Metazoa > Arthropoda > Malacostraca > Decapoda > Cambaridae > Procambarus > Procambarus clarkii. The sequence continues at coordinate 19,028,895 of NC_091219.1, forward strand.
GAACTAACATCTTATACACATGCTCTTTCAAAATCATTCATTCTGGTTTTGAGAAAAGTGACACCGAGACACTAATCCATTAAGCACAATATCAAGAGTGACGTTGATTCGGCGTTGTAATGCCGTTTTTCATGGATTTTGTTCCCACTGGGAAAATACTTCTGCTTGGCCGTCACGCAAACCAAGCTCTCACCTTTTCTAATATTACTAATATTACCAGAGATAACACGAAAGAATCGAAGTTCTAGCAACATCAGAACTTAGAAATATGTTTCCTTGCGTGAGTCTTCCTTAATGTTAAATCGCCTGCAAGGTAATTACAAACTTGAGATACTTTGCTTGGATCTTTATTTACTTTACTTCGCTGGGCCCAGTATGTCATTCCGTACTAAATATAAATACTTTAACAATTCCTGAATATTAGGCTTTGTGGGAGAGTAGTCTCCAAATTACACTTTTCCGTATTACATGGGCCTAGTGATGTAGAGTATAAGGTGTTTTGGTGATAAAGTTTACATATGATCGGATGTTTAGTTGGTGCAAACTCCCAGTGATACTTGTAGGCAAGTAGTAATTTACGTCTAAAATTCTCCTAACTTTATTGGATGCCTATACAATTTAAGTGGCTCTTTAGTATGGTAGTATGGCGATGAAAGAGCGTAGACTTCACTTTATCTGAGATGTGTTAAATTGGTATAATTATTTATCTCAAGGTCATTATAAACTCTGTGGCTCATCTTCAACCTCAGAGTCTATTTTGACCAGACCACACACTAGAAGGTGAAGGGACGACGACGTTTCGGTCCGTCCTGGACCATTCTCAAGTCGATTGTGATGAGGAAGTAGATGCAGGCAATAGAGAGAGGTGAGGAGCAAAGTGTAGTAGAGGAGATAGTAGTAGGAATAAGAACTGCAGAGGGCCTATTGGCCCACACGAGGCAGCTCCTATATGCTCCTCAGAGTCTATTATCAACCATGGTGGCCAGGGTAAGCGGTGCACCAGAGGGAGGCGCAATGGCGGAGCTGTAAGGAAGAGGATCCCACAATTTTCAGTCAAATTTATCTAAAGAGTTTCTCGTAATTTAATTGGTGGATTGTGGCATTGGTATTATTCTATAACACCAGTACTAATAAAGCATCGACATGGATGCTTACAAACGCATAAACGATCACTAATAAATTTATGCAAACTCCATAATGACCAGCTACGCAACACGTGTGCCAAGTTATGCGTAGTTATTGTTGAATGTTAAGTCCCATCATGATAAGTAATTATCAATGAAGATAATTGTTACCACACCAGGGGCGCTTCGCTGGGTCCCTCCATCTTGTCACCAGGGGCCCCTTGTCTTGCTGGGTCCCTCCATCTTGTCACCAGGGGTCCCTTGTCTTGCTGGGTCCCTCCATCTTGTCACCAGGGGCCCCTTGTCTTGCTGGGTCCCTCCATCTTGTCACCAGGGGCCCCTTGTCTTGCTGGGTCCCTCTATCTTGTCACCAGGGGCCCCTTGTCTTGCTGGGTCCCTCTATCTTGTCACCAGGGGCCCCTTGTCTTGCTGGGTCCCTCCATCTTGTCACCAGGGACTCTCGCTTCGCTGGGCCCCTCGCCTCGCTTGTGACTTTGCGTAGGGTACTTTCTCTAACTACCATATCTGGATTTTCATGGGAAAGTAATTTAAGCAGATAATTCAACAAATAAATAATCTTATATTTAGAACGAAGTTTATACGTTTAGAGGACATTATAGCAATTGCATACTTATTACAGTTTTCGTTTTTTTAGGCAGTTATTTTCACTTGCATTTCCCGGGGCAAACATTGTTGATTAACACCCAGTGTTGATAATCTCGACCCTCTGTTAATTAAACATTATAATCAACTTTACTCAAACATGTTCTTGTTTGATGGGAATCAGAGCCTAACGTCTGCCCGGACTGAACTTAGCGTCACGCATTAATCACATATTGCAGCTAAGTACGCAGTGCAACTAGTATGTAAAATTGTTTTTGCGTTATTTTAATACACGTGCACGGCATAAGTTCTATTTTATTATCACAAAAATGATGCAGCGTCGGTGAGCCCAATGGCAGATACTAGGCTAACCAATCAGTGAGGCAGATGGGACTGAAGGCAAATGAATGCAGGTTGCGCGCGTTGCACCACTACGAAGGTCACCCCCCTTATTGTTGCTCCACTTCTATTTGGTTTCCGGCACAGTGGTGTGGGTCATAATTAGTTTCTCCTTTTGTTTCTGAGCGAATATATAAATATCGTGTGAAGGGTTAGTAGTAACAAAAACAGCAGTAGTAGAAGTAACAGCAGCATCTGTATCAACATCAGTAGTGATAGTAGTAGTACAGTAGTAGTAGTGAAAGTGTTTGAGACAAGTGGTGTGTGTATAAGTGTAGGGCGAATGATGAGCAAGCTGCCAGATTGTGGCGTTTACCTCACGCGACATACCTGTGTGGAGAAAGCGTGGAGAAAGTTCTCGCGGGGAAGGTCACAACTACTCTATTGCTACATATGTGTGTGTGCTGAAGGGTACTACTAATTCTTGCTGTTATGTTTGTCTGCTGAAGAGTACTGCTGCGTGTTGAAGGGTACTACTAATTCATGCTGTTATGTTTATGTCTGCTGAAGAGTACTGCTGCGTGTTGAAGGGTACTACTAATTCATGCTGTTATGTTTATGTCTGCTGAAGAGTACTGCTGCGTGTTGAAGGGTACTACTAATTCATGCTGTTATGTTTATGTCTGCTGAAGAGTACTGCTGCGTGTTGAAGGGTACTGCTAATTGTTACTGTTGCGTTTGTGTGTGCTGAAAGGTACTGATAATTGTTACTGATGTGTTTGTGCTGAAGGGTACTGCTAATTGTTACTGTTGCGTTTGTGTGTGCTGAAAGGTACTGATAATTGTTACTGATGTGGTTGTGCTGAAGGGTACTGCTAATTGTTACTGTTGCGTTTGTGTGCTGAAAGGTACTGATAATTGTTACTGTTGCGTTTGTGTGCTGAAAGGTACTGATAATTGTTACTGTTGCGTTTGTGTGCTGAAAGGTACTGATAATTGTTACTGTTGCGTTTGTGTGCTGAAAGGTACTGATAATTGTTACTGTTGCGTTTGTGTGCTGAAAGGTACTGATAATTGTTACTGATGTGTTTGTGCTGAAGGGTACTGCTAATTGTGGATGTTGTGTTTGAGTATGCTGTAAGGTACTGGTAATGGCACTGCTGCGTATTATGAGTGTGTTGTGGAATGTGGGTTCAACAAATTTATTTTGTTGTCATGTGATAGTAAGTAGTAGTTGGTGATGACTGTTTGGAGTGTGTTAATAGTGGTAATATGTGAAGATAGTATTAGTATGTGAAAATAGTGGTAGTATGTGAAGATAGTAATGGTGGTAGATAATATGTTGATGAGAGTGGTTGTGATGGTGATAAGAGTGGGCGTTGCCCAGGAAGCTGAGGCTTGTTGAAAATCTTATTATTCTGAAAATCTGAAAATCTGAAAATCTCTTATTCTTCTTAATGAATTTTCCTCTTTGTATTAATACTATAGCATTGTCTTGGCTGTTTACGTTGTTGTTGTTGTTGTTAAAGATTCGCTACCTGGAACATAAAGTTCCAAGTAGCACGGGCTATGGTGAGCCCGTAGCTACTTATTTACGGCTTGATAAATGTTCCTCGTGTGTGTGTGTCACGGTGTGTCTTATGAAGAAGTAGCCTGAATTAATATACATTATTTTCATTAATTCATTGTTTTAAAATATCTCCAATGAGATGATCACTGTCTTAACTTGCTTAAAGAATTGCTTGTCCCGTGGCCCTCAACTTTACCCGGTATAATATATTATTTTGTATAAACAAATTATTGCATTGAATGTGATTGCCATATGTTTATAGTAGGTGTGTTTATACGAGAGTTGACTTAGCTCTAAGATGAAAAGTCACACTGCACTAAGCCGTTTCCAGTGTTTACTAGTTGTGTTTTTGCGGGGGTTGAGCTTTGCTCTTTCGGCCCGCCTCTCAACTGTCAATCAACTGTTTACTAACTACTTTTTTTTTCCCCACCTCACACACACACACACCCCAGGAAGCAGCCCGTGACAGCTGACTATCTCCCAGGTACCTATTTACTGCTAGGTAACAGGGGCACTTAGGGTGAAAGAAACTTTGCCCATTTGTTTCTGCCTCATGCGGGAATCGAACCCGCGCCACAGAATTACGAGTCCTGCGCGCTATCCACCAGGCTACAAGGCCCCCAATAATGTGTAATAATCTCCATGTAGGTGAGGTCTCCGTGCTTGCATACCGCTGTCCAGGCACAAGGATGTTGTGGAGCTCAATGACCACTTTCTTTTCTTTGAAGTTGAAGGTTCGTTTGATTATTCCCTGGGTTCGTTGGCTTTTTTCTATATGGCAACACCTGTTTGCTGAGCGGCTTTCAATGACTGGATATACTGGTAGGCCCTATACCATTGTCTGGCGAGGAGCCCCTTCTAGACTTATCAAGGTCGCCTTAGGTAAGCCATGGGCAATGCGGTTCACGTGGTCACCCATCCGATGCCTAATAGTGGTTAACTTGACTCGGAGTGACGCGGACGTCGACCAGTCACCCTTGTTTCAGTTTAGTTCATTTGTTATACACCCCATTCTCATTCTGTGGGTAATGGTGGACCCCATACCAATTCTGTGGGCAATAGTCGACCCCATATTCATCCTGTGACGGATAGTGGACCCTATTTCCATTCTGTGGGCGGTAATGGACGTCACGCCTATCTTGTGGGCGATAGTGAATTCCATACCTATCCTGTTGGCGGTAGTGGAAAAGTTTAGAGGCACAGTTACAGCCCCGCTCCTGTGCCAGGTAAGTCCACTAAGGGCTCACCATAGCCCGTGCTACTTTGGAACTTTTGTTCTAAGTAGCTGAATCTAAAACAACAAACAACATTAGAGGCACATAATGGGTTCAGCAACACCCTATTTTTCATTCTTTCAATATGTTGTAAGGCTGTATTGTGAGTTTGAGGTAATTGGGCTTTGTGATGTTACTCCCACGTATAATTTCTTAGTGTTTTAATTTGGAGAACATTTCCCAATGCTTCGATTATCCGTAAAGATCGATTAGATCTATTAGGTGGCTGCAATATCCTTGTCACTGTACATTTTCTCTCTCTTTAATTCATACACAAATTTTGATGATGGGATTTGGGACTTTTCATCGATTTTGATAAATATTACAAAGATTGACCCTTTAATAGGTCACTACAGTGACCTTAGGTTTTGCAGTCTGGTTCTGTCAGTGATTCTGTCTTGTAGTTTCTCGGTCAGTCTTTTACGTGGCACTTTATCAGTTGTCTTAAAGAAGTCTTATCACGTCTGCTGGGAAAACCTTGGCCTTTTAAGTTGGTTATTGTTTCAAAGGAACGTGAGTAAGTCTGTTACGCAGGATCTGTTTTTCCTCCTCAACATGGTTGGTGTGGGGAAGATAATAGTGGTAGTGGGCAATAATTGTGGTTGATTACACACGATATATGATAAGAAACCGGGGGGGGGGGGGGTAGAAATAGCCTAAGCTACTCTATCCCTTTGAGATGTATTTATTGCTTATCTCAATAAACATACTTGAGCTTGATAAGAAACCAAAGCTGAGTGGAAGTGAACTGTAAGAATGGCTTGAACGTATTTGTATATGACAATTCATTGGGTGCATTGTACACTTGTCATTGTACACATTGGATGCATTGTACACTTGTCATTGTACACATTGGGTGCATTGTACACTTGTCATTGTACACATTGGGTGCATAGTACACTTGACATTGTACACATTGGGTGCATTGTACACTTGTCTTTGTACACATTGGGTGCATTGTACACTTGTCATTGTACACATTGGGTGCATTGTACACTTGTCATTGTACACATTGGGTGCATTGTACACTTGTCATTGTACACATTGGGTGCATTGTACACTTGTCATTGTACACATTGGGTGCATTGTACACTTGTCATTGTACACATTGGGTGCATTGTACACTTGTCATTGTACACATTGGGTGCATTGTACACTTGTCATTGTACACATTGGGTGCATTGTACACTTGTCATTGTACACATTGGGTGCATTGTACACTTGTCATTGTACACATTGGGTGCATTGTACACTTGTCATTGTACACATTGGGTGCATTGTACACTTGTCATTGTACACATTGGGTGCATTGTACACTTGGTCTTACGACGCGGTGGGTCGCTGCTGTTGATTTTTTATTTATTTTTTGCTGAGGGATATTCTTGCGCACTGCTGCATGTTGTTGTTGTTAAAGATTCGCTACCTGGAATGTAAAATTCCAGGAGCACGGGCTATGGTGAGCCCGTAGCACTGCTGGAGTGTGATGGTGCATGAGAAGCACTGTGCGCCATCTTATGAAGCAGTGGGTCAGTGGTGTGTTTACTAGTTGTGTTTTTACGGGGGTTGAGCTTTGGTCTTTCGGCCCGCCTCTCAACTGTCAATCAACTGTTTACTAACTACTTTTTTTTTCACACTATACACACACACACACACACCAGGAAGCAGCCCGTGACAGCTGACTAACTCCCAGGTACCTATTTACTGCTAGGTAACAGGGGCATTCAGGGTGAAAGAAACTTTGCCCATTTGTTTCTGCCTCGTGCGGGAATCGAACCCGCGCCACAGAATTACGAATCCTGCGCGGTATCTACCAGGCTACGAGGCCCCTAATGACTGCTGGAGCAGTCGTGCACAGTGCACCTTTATCCGTGACGCTGTATGTTTTATTGTGAATGAAATGAATGGATGAGTGAGATTTTTTAATGTTTTTAATTGTTTAAAAGCTTTAATTTTCTTGTACTACATTACATTTATTTTTTCCCGGGCTTATGTGTGTCTGCCCAATGCATAATAGGATTAAGGGAAGGGGTTATCTTGAGGTTATCTTGAGATGATTTCGGGGCTTTAGTGCCCCCGCGGCCCGGTCCTCGACCAGGCCTCCACCCCCAGGAAGCAGCCCGTGACAGCTGACTAACACCCAGGTACCTATTTTACTGCTAGGTAACAGGGGCATAGGGTGAAAGAAACTCTGCCCATTGTTTCTCGCCGGCGCCTGGGATCGAACCCAGGACCACAGGATCACAAGTCCCGCGTGCTGTCCGCTCGGCCGACCGGCTCCCCGGGTAACGAAAATGAATGAATGAATTTTAGATATTAGAGAAAATCATATCTGTCTTGGCCTAGGAAACATAATAACATACGAATCAAGGAAACTAAGTACTTTAATTGTACTAAATTAAACATAACGTGCAACAACGGTGTTTAAATTATTATTGAACGATTTCACTATTACCTAAATGCATTTTGTGTACTCGAGTAGTAACATATCAGGAACAGTGAGTCAAGTTTTAGTCTCCGTGGTGTAGTGGTAAGACACTCGCCTGGCGTTCCGCGAGCGCTATGTCATGGGTTCGTATCCTGGCCGGGGAGGATTTACTGGGCGCAATTCCTTAACTGTAGCCTCTGTTTAACGCAACAGTAAAATGTGTACTTGGATGAAAAAACGATTCTTCGCGGCAGGGGATCGTATTCCAGGGACCATAGGATTAAGGACTTGCCCGAAACGCTACGCGTACTAGTGGCTGTACAAGAATGTAACAACTCTTGTATATATCTCAAAAAAAAAAAAAAAAAAAAAAAAAAAAAAAAGTGACACCGGTAGTCTATAATCAGAGTATATTGTGATGTGTATTCATTTAGAAAACCTTAGTCAAGCACTTCTCTTCAAATACGCGTCTTAAATTATTTTTCCCGCCATAAGCTTTCTATAAACAAACACCCTTGTTTAGATATAATGCCATGTGGCTGTTGTAAAACTGTATAAAAGAAAACAATTCATTGAAATTGAAATAAGTTTATTGAGGTAAAATATACACAAAGGGATGAGGTAGCTCAAGCTATTCTCACCCCGTTCAGTACATCGTGTTAATACATACATAGACACACATCACAAACAATAAACATATTACCAAACATTCTGAGAGATAAACATATACATTTCCTCCTTTACACAAGTAAACAATTCATTGTTGCAGATGTGCTAAAGGTCCGAGGGAGCGTTCAGTGACCTCTCTCTCTCTCTTGTTCCCCACCCACCCCCTTTCACAAGGTCCCCCTCCATAACTCCAGCCCCCCCCCCCTCAAGGTCCCGTCCCTTTTGCCGACCCCCCCCCCCCACAAGGTCCCCCAGCACTCCCCCACAACAACCTCTAGGAAAGCTGCTAACCACACCAGTCGTACGAGTCATACAATTTTAAGTGATCTCACGTATCCAGCTGTCTTCCTCAAACAGTGACCTCGTATGTACAATGACGTCGCGCATAGCTCGATCAGTCACTTGGGTCAGACCAGTATCTAGATAGGCAACGTCATGTGTACAGCCCTCGACCTTGGCTAGGAGGACCTCTGACCAACCAGTTGTATGGGCTTCCTGTCCTCGATTCACCTCTCGTCCTAAGCAAGGGAAGGGAACTACCTGGGAAAGCACCAAGACATTAGGATTATATAGCACATGGAAAAGATCATGATAAGGATTTGGGATGGTGCACAACCACTTGAACGGTCGGGGATTGAACGCCGATCTGCATGAATCGACACCGTCGTTCTACATTCCAGCCCAAGTGGTTGAAACAGAGCCAACAATAATGATGTCTAAACTGATAAATTGTTGATTCTTGTGAGTTTGTTAACCGGAATAAGGTATTAATTTTGTGGGTCGTCACCATCATAGTACTGGATGAGAGTTGTCACCATCAATGATACTGGAAGTGGGTCGTCACCATCATAGTACTGGATGAGAGTTGTCACCATCAATGATACTGGAAGTGGGTCGTCACCATCATAGTACTGGATGAGAGTTGTCACCATCAATGATACTGGAAGTGGGTCGTCACCATCATAAATACTAGAAGAGGGTCATGTCCATAGTGGGTACTGGAAGTGGGTCATCACCATCATGTATTTTATACACATAAAGCTTTAATTTTCCAATATTGTCAATAATACATATAGCTTAAAGTGGGCGAGATTGTGTCTGTGACCACCTATCCAGTTACTTCCAGACCTAAAAGTGCTTAACCCGAGTGACCGAGCGAAGCGCACATATCCACTGCGCCACCCCAGTCATATGTACTTGTTCGCCAGGTGATATATGTATTAACCTACATTGCCTATTAACCTGTTTTCTGAGAAATCACATTGATCTTTAACATCAGAAACTTGACACTCAAACTGTATTCAAAATATTCAGTCGTTGCCAACTCTTGGACTCCCGTTACCGGATGAAGTCATGAGATAGCTATATGGACTAGGCTACCTGTCTGCGCCAGGAGGAACCTCTGGCTTAGAGAAAACCGCTTTGCCAAGGGGGCCAGACTATGTCGACGTGGTCAATAGATTCAACAGTGTTTACCCTGACATGACGAGCGATAGACGCATGCTTTAGCAGGAGAGTTAGCGAACGTCATCGTGGGCATCTCAAGGGTCAGGCGCTTTCTACCAAACTTTCTCCAGCGGGTGAAAACTGCCTCACACTTGCATATCGCGGTTGGGTGTCAACTGCTGCTCGGTTCTTCTTAACTAAATAAATAATACAAACTAAACACTCTGGAAAATACAACCTTCAATAAATCAATAAACAATGAAATAAATAAAATGGTGAATTGAATGAAATAATAAAATATTAAATATATACCTTGTATATAATTATTATTATAATCTTTCTCAACCTGTGGAGCTTCTTGGGAATTTCCGGTTCTTTTGTTATGAGGTTGGTTGATTGATGAAGGTTAAGCCACCCAAGAGGTGGCACGGGCATGAATAGCCCGTAAGTGGTGACCCTTTTGAGCCATTACCAGTATCAAGAGCTGATACTGGAGATCTGTGGAGGCGCGACTGCACCCTGCGTGACGGGAGATGTCTCCCGGACCAAGTGGTGACCAGATGGTGATGAGGTTGGTGCACCATCAGTCTTTATATGAGGGACTGTTGAGCAGCACGGTCGCACCGCTCCTGTGCCAGGTAAGTCCACTACGGGCTCACCAAAGCCCGTGCTGCCTGGAACGTGTTCCAAGTAGCTGAATCTATAAAAACAACAACGTTCCTGGTTCGTCTGTACGTATTATTAGATACGCCAGCACGTACGCACGCAAGCACACACAACGTTCGGAATACACAGTTCACGGACCCGGGTTCAATTCCTAGCAGAGAAAAGCAGATGGACAGTTTCTTTCACCTGATGCCTGTTCTGTGTGTGTAGTCGATATGATGGTGAAAAGTAGGTCGTTAGTCACTCTCTCTCTCTCACACACACGCACACACAACACACCAAACACATGCGATATACCACACACACGTCACACATGAGATATCACACGTATATCACACCAAACCTGTCTCCTGAAGCCCACATAAAAAGAATAACTTCTGCGGCATACCCGAGGCTGGCTAACATCAGAACAGCGTTCAGGAACCTGTGTAAGGAATCATTCAGAATCTTGTACACCACATATGTAAGACCAATCCTGGAGTATGCGGCCCCAGCATGGAGCCCGTACCTTGTCAAGCACAAGACGAAGCTGGAAAAAGTTCAGAGGTATGCCACTATACTAGTCCCAGAACTAAGAGGCATGAGTTACGAGTAAAGGCTCCGAGAGATGCACCTTACGACACTGGAAGACAGAAGAGTAAGGGGAGACATGATCACTACCTACAACATCCTCAGGGGTATTGACAGGGTAGACAAGGATAAACTATTCAACACTGGTGGTACGCGAACAAGGGGACACAGGTGGAAACTGTGTACCCAAATGAGCCACAGAGACGTTAGTAAGAACCTTTTCAGTGTCAGAGTAGTTAACAGGTGGAATGCATTAGGAAGTGATGTGATGGAGGCTGACTCCATACACAGTTCCAAGTGTAGATATGATAGAGCCCAGTAGGCTCAGGAATCTGTACACCAGTTGATTGAGGGTCGAGAGGCGGGACCAAAGAGCCAAAGCTCAACCCCCGCAAGCACAATTAGGTGAGTACACACACACACACACACGCAAACACAACTAGGTGAATACTAGATGAATACACACACACGGCCGGTGGCTGAGTGGACAGCACGCTTGATACGTAGTCATATGGACTGGGGCTCGATTCACGGGGCCGGCAGAAACAAATGGGCAGTTTCTTTCACCCTGATGCTCCTGTTACCTAACAGTAAATAGGTACCTGGGAGGGAATTACCTGGGAGTTAGACAGCTGTCACGGGCTGCTTCCTGGTGTGTGTATGTGTGTGTGTGTGGGGGTGGGGGGGAATTAGTAGTTAATAACAGTTAATTGACAGTTGAGAGGCGGGCCGAAAGAGCAGAGCTCAACCCCCGCAAGCACAAATAGGTGAATACACACACACACACACACACACACACACACACACACACACACACACACACACACACACACACACACACACACACGCACGCACAAACGCAGTTCGTAGTTAGGTTGTGAATAGCTTAAACCATGCTAATGTTGCGTAATCAGCATTACACAACAACAGTATTTTATTGATGCTTCTAGTTTTATTATTGCAGAATTATCCAAAATGTTTATGTGGCGTGTAATGATGGGGGCGGCGGCGGCGACGGTGGTGATGGCGGCGCCAGGCAAGCCGGAGGCCAGAGAGGACACGACCCAACTGGCCGCCGAGCACCGTAAACCAGTCGTCAGCGTCACTCCTCACCCTGTCAACGACCTGGTGGACGCGTGAGTTTCTGTTAGGTTGGCTTGTGTGCTTGCGGCTCCCACCGGGTGAAACATGTTTGAGTAACGTTCAATGAACGTATAATGTGAATCAACGCTGAATAAATTTTGTATCAACGTCGGTTTTCCAGATTTGCTCTATGAGGATGGGGGGTTTATCTATAAATTCATACTAACGTATGTTTTCGTTTGACCGCGAGAACGAATATTCCTGTCAACATCCTAGCCCAGACAGTAGCCTGCCGGAGATTTCAACTCCGGCTGTATAGTGATCCATAACTGTAGGGTTCGGCCCCCTCCCCACAAACACAGGTGAGATGGGATTGGGTGGAAAATATTACTGCCTACTGAATCAGGCACGTTCACGAGCAGGCGTCGACGTCCCTCAATTGGTGACATAGTTCCCATTGATAATCAGTTCATAGTAAACATTTGATTAGCTACACAAAGGGTGGGAATATGTGCAGAAAGGGACAGTGATATGGTATATGGTTCAAGGAGCAAGACAGGAGACCATGCGATTATCTTGGCTTGAAAGAGAGAGGGGGAAGTGCTTGATGGGGGTAATTTCAGTGACGTGTACGAGGAACACACACTCGAAACCCACTCTCGTTCTCTAAATCTCTCAATCTCTAACAACTAAAATGATACAACTAATGTATCGTTGTAGGGAAGTGTAGTCCATACAATCCCAACTATTTTTGTAATTTTTTATATTTTTAAATATCGAGTTTAATATATTTATACTGTATACAAGATATTTGAATTATTATTATTATATTATATTAAAAACATAAATTATTGATTTAGTTATGATGTAATGTAGTAGTAATGGTGTAAAGTAATGATGTAATGTAGTAGTAATGGTGTAAAGTAATGATGTAATGTAGTAGTAATGGTGTAAAGTTATGATGTAATGTAGTAGTAATGGTGTAAAGTAATGATGTAATGTAGGAGTAATGGTGTAAAGTAATGATGTAATGTAGTAGTAATGGTGTAAAGTTATGATGTAATGTAGTAGTAATGGTGTAAAGTAATGATGTAATGTAGTAGTAATGGTGTAAAGTTATGATGTAATGTAGTAGTAATGGTGTAAAGTTATGATGTAATGTAGTAGTAATGGTGTAAAGTAATGATGTAATGTAGGAGTAATGGTGTAAAGTAATGATGTAATGTAGGAGTAATGGTGTAAAGTTATGATGTAATGTAGTAGTAATGGTGTAAAGTAATGATGTAATGTAGGAGTAATGGTGTAAAGTAATGATGTAATGTAGTAGTAATGGCTCATAATTTGCTTATACATTTAAGTCTGTGAAACTATTGTGTCTGATTTGTAGATATGTTAATCCCTAGACCCTCAGTATGACAGTTGATGCGGCGATGTATACAATACAATACCCACTTCTATTTTCTTGATCACAAAGTTACGTTTGATAATTTTTTTGTCAACCGCAGCTCCTACTTGCTGAATAACTATTTTTTATGACTGGTGAACCATTTCTCGAACGACCTTTTCTTTTACAATGTGCTGCAAGGTCGTGTTGTTGCTCAGGTAGTTGGTGTGAGTATTGTTATGCCAAACATGTAAGGTCTTACATTTTTCAATATTGCATTTGCCACTCTCCTGACCATTTGTAGAGGTCACGTCCCGCCAAACACACACCGAAACTACGACGTTGGTACAACGTTCGAACAAGTTTTAACACCACCTAACCAGTTATAACAACCAATATAGCAAGTTGTAACAACGTTCTAATACGTCATAAACACGTTAAGCCAAGATGTAACAACTTTATTACAAGTTGTAACAAGCGGAAAATAGAGACAGTTTCGGTTTGTGTTTCCAGGGGTAGGTCCTTTTGTATGGTCTTACTATTGTTTGCTCTGGCTGTTGGATGCTTGTATTGAATTAGTGTAGTTCTATTTTTTTAAGTTTGTCGTAGATATAAGCTAGTATTAGTATTTGTAATTATATTAAATTAAATTATATTTTAAATTATAATAATTAAATTTAAATTTAAATTATATTTATTTTAATTATATTAAATTTGTAATTTGTAAGATCTGTTATCAGATTATTCTAGCTGTTGCAAGCTAACTATGGTGTAGGAATTGGTTTTTTTCTTTAGTTATTTACCTGTGCTCAATTGTTGTTCCAGTTGTTAAGCTGTTACAATTGTCAGTATATAACAGTCGTTGTCAGCAATTAACAGTTGTTGTCAACATGTAACAGTACTGTAGTTGTCGGCATCTTCTAGTTGTTGTCAGTATCTTACAGTTGTTGTCAGTATCTTACAGTTGTTGTCAGCATCTTCCAGCTGTTGTCAGCATCTTCCAGCTGTTGTCAGCATCTTCCAGTTGTTGTCAGCATCTTCCAGTTGTTGTCAGCATCTTCCAGTTGTTGTCAGCATCTTCCAGTTGTTGTCAGCATCTTCCAGCTGTTGTCAGCATCTTACAGTTGTTGTCAGCATCTTACAGTTGTTGTCAGCATCTTCCAGTTGTTGTCAGCATCTTACAGTTGTTGTCAGCATCTTACAGTTGTTGTCAGAATTTTCCAGTTGTTGTCAGCATTTTCCAGTTGTTGTCAGCATCTTCCAGCTGTTGTCAGCATCTTACAGTTGTTGTCAGCATCTTACAGTTGTTGTCAGCATTTTCCAGTTGTTGTCAGCATTTTCCAGTTGTTGTCAGCATCTTCCAGCTGTTGTCAGCATCTTCCAGCTGTTGTCAGCATATTCCAGCTGTTGTCGGCATCTTCTAGTTGTTGTCAGCATCTTCCAGCTGTTGTCAGCATCTTACAGTTGTTGTCAGCATCTTCCAGCTGTTGTCGGCATCTTCTAGTTGTTGTCAGCATCTTCCAGTTGTTGTCAGCATCTTCCAGTTGTTGTCAGCATCTTACAGTTGTTGTCAGCATTTTCCAGTTGTTGTCAGCATCTTCCAGTTGTTGTCGGCATCTTCCAGTTGTTGTCAGCATCTTACAGTTGTTGTCAGCATTTTCCAGTTGTTGTCAGCATCTTCCAGCTGTTGTCAGCATCTTCCAGTTGTTGTCGGCATCTTCCAGTTGTTGTCAGCATCTTCCAGTTGTTGTCAGCATCTTACAGTTGTTGTCAGCATTTTCCAGTTGTTGTCAGCATCTTCCAGTTGTTGTCAGCATCTTCCAGCTGTTGTCAGCATCTTCCAGTTGTTGTCAGTATCTTCCAGTTGTTGTCAGCATCTTCCAGTTGTTGTCAGCATCTTACAGTTGTTGTCAGCATCTTACAGCTGTTGTCATTTCACTCTTAAAGTGACAACAACTGAATCCTCACTCATTTCCAACACTTGTCTCTTTAAGCCTTTCACTCAGTTCCAACACTGCCTCTGGACCGTCTCCGTCACCCACAATGCTTTCACTCAACCCTCTCACTCCAACATTACCACAGATCTCTCCAACACTACCATTTCTCTGACCAATTCCAGGCTGCTCAAGTCCGATACCATGTCAGCTGTGGACGAGGCGGCAGCGCGGATCACCTCAGCTGTTGGAGAAGTGGTGGAGGACCTGGGAGACTTTGTAGTGGGCACCGTCAAGGACCTTCCCAACACCATCCGTGAGGTCTCCACCACCGTCAACAAGGCAATGACTGACGGAAGCGAGAGGGTCAGTCAGTCAATACTTGGCCGAAATGCTTTGCGAATTAGTAGACTTAGTTAATGAGCAATCCAGACTAAATATAAATTTTTTATTTTAAACTATTAACTTTTGATGTGACTGCTTTTATTCACTAAAGTACCTGTTGATGAAGAACCTTTCCAGAAGAACATAAACTGCCAACATGTAACATTCTTAATTTACTCTCCCATGTATGTCCCATCCATGTCACCTACCACCTCACTATTAGAAGATATAAACAGGTGCTATAATGTATATATTTATATTTGAAGTCTTCTCGAGGCATGCACAAATGAAGCCTTTCATCAGTCCACAAAGAGACATGTATCTACAAATAGACGGAGTAGCAATGGGCTCCCTTTTAGGAGTGTTATTGCTAATTTTTATATGGGAACCATCGAAGATAGTCTTCAGCAGTAGACAAAAACCAACTGCATACTGCCGTTATACAGATGACATATTCGTCATAGTAAAAGACTAAGACGAACTAATTGATCTAAAAAGCCATCTAGAGAGAGACTCAGTACTCCGATATATATATATATATATATATATATATATATATATATATATATATATATATATATATATATATATATTACAGATCTCGTTAGATTTATACCAGTAGCTAGAATATGCAGCAGTTGTATGGTGCCCATATCTTAAGAAGCACATCAACAAACTGGAAAAGGTGCAAAGACAGGCCACCAAGTGGCTCCCAGAATTGAAAGACAAGAGCTACAAGGAGAGGTTAGAGGCATTAAATATGCAAAAACTAGAAGCTAGAAGAAAAAGAGGAGATATGATTACTACGTTCAAGATAGTAACAGGAATCGATAAAATTGATAGGGAAGAATTCCTGAGACCTGGAACTTCAAGAACAAGAGGTCATAGATTTAAACTAACGAAACAAAGCTGCATAAGAAATATAAGAAAATTCACTTTCGTAAACAAAGTGGTAGACGGTTGGAACAAGTTAGGTGAAAAGGTGGTGGAGGCCAAAACCGTCAGTAATTTCAAAGCGTTATATGACAAAGAGTGCTGGGAAAGACGGGACACCACGAGCGTAGCTCTCATCCTGTAACTACACTTAGGTAATTACTAACACTAGTTGCCCCAATGAGGACAGGAAGTTGGTGACTTGTCAAAGATCCTCCATTTGTTCAGATGATTTGTTCAAGCTAAAGATACATGCATACATATTTGTATGCATGTATCGACGGATGTCTGACAGCTAAGTGGACAGCGCTTCGGATTCGTAGTCCTGAGGTTCCGGGTTCGATCCCCAGTGGAAGCGGAAACAAATGACCAGTTTCTTTCACTCTGATGCCCCTGTTCACCCAGCAGTAAATAGGTACCTGGGAGTTGGACAGCTGCTACGGGTTGCTTCCTGGGGATGTGTAACGAAAAAGAAGGCCTGGTCGAGGACCGGGCCGCGGGAACGCTAAGCCCCGAAATCATCTCAAGATAAAGATGCATGTACCCGTCAGTCTGTTGTATTTTAGTAAATAAATAAATTATGCATTGCATGCAAACTATATGGATCTACTATTTTGTTTCAAACTCGCTTTCAAATCTTGTGTGAGCCTATTGTTTGAATTTGTATACAGTACTAACGAATTTTGCTATTGAAATTGAAATTGAAATAAGTTTATTGAGGTAAAATACACACAAAGGGATGAGGTAGCTCAAGCTATTCTCACCCCGTTCAGTACATCGTGTTAATACATACATAGACACACATCACAAACAATAAACATATTACCAAACATTCTGAGAGATAAACATATACATTTCCTCCTTTACACAAGTAGTATGGTATCAGACATACACACAAATACTTTATGACCGAGGTATACTGTATAGACAATAATTTAGCTATTGACGCAGGTGGAAATCATCGTGAAAAGGTTCAGGACAAGACTTGTTAATGAGACGGCTGTGGCAAGTAAGAGCGTCACCAACACCGTGGACAGAGTTCACAAGGCTGCCAACTCCTCCCAGACAGTGGATAGCTTCATGAAACTTCGTATGTTGCCTTTTTTGGGGGTTGGGATTTTAGCTCATTCTGTCTGATTTCTCCAGTTTTCTGTCTGCATATTAGTGCCTTTAGGCACTAATCTGCACTTGACTTGCCTGTAAATCCTACATTTTTATTTTATCCTGTGTATGTATGTACATTAGCTTGAATAAAATAATAATAATAATATATTATTATTATTATTATTATTATTATTAATATATTATTATTATTATTATTCCATACACGGAGAGTAATCACATTAATGTGACTACATCACTAATAATATCCGTACGGGCCGTGATAAGTGTTCGAATTTATGCGGTGGGTGTTCAGTCCTAATGCAATACAGTACCTATACCATGTCGTGGTCTAGTCGCAAGAGCATGTGCGTGGAAACACCCACCACATAGGATCGAACCCTCATCATGGCTCCTACAGATTTTCTCATTATTATTATTATTATTCTTATTCTTATACAGTATTATTTGACTCGTGTCCTACACTTCATTGTTTATGGAATTTTGAGCTATAAAGTGTGGGGAGTATTTATTATTCTTTAGACCATTAAGACTATCATATAGTCTAAATGAGATTGTGAGTACAGCTAAGTTATTTTATAGCTACTGTAATAGGTTTCAGAATTTAAAAAGGGTTCTTCTTGTATCTTCAATTGAGTTTGTTTTGACTACTGATTTATTTGAAATACATAATAATTGGTCATATAGTTGTGGTTCTTAGAACCCTATGTACAGATACCATAGGAGAGATATGGATAGATGAGTGTGTGCAGTTTAGATAAATAAGTAGTGAGAGATATAAAAGCAAATCTTCAAAAAATATGCTCACAGTTTCAAAAAATATGCCCACAGTTTCAAAAAATATGCCCACAGTTTCAAAAAATATGCCCACAGTTTTGGATACTTTTATTATGTTTTGTATATACTTTATACTGTAAAAATAGTACTTATATTTTATATATAAAATGTATGTAGGAACATGTTACAGTGGTTACTTATTGGTAGAGTAATTGTATATTATATAAAGCCACTAATTGTGCACAATATTTTGGGCATCATTGAAGTTTAATTTGTTGTCAATGAGTAGGCCTAGAAATTTTGTATTCAATTTTTATTTTGAGTGTTGTTAAATAGTCCCAATGGATATGGTACTCATTTTCGTCAAGATATGAGCGCCAACGTCGTCGTTTTCGTCAAGAAATGAGCTACCAACGTCGTAGTTTCAGTGTGTGTTTGGCGGGGAATTAGGCAACGACACAACCAGTTGCAAGCATATGGTGATTTACAGTCCTTTTATTTTTGTAGGATTAAGTTTGCTAGGTAATGCATAAATCTGAAGCAAAAATCTTTTGCAGAGGAGCGGATTGCAGTGACTATGGGCCGAATTTTTGCCTCCTTTGTATTTAACTTAGACAAGATTGACAGTGCTGTGGCGGACGGAATCAGGTGAGTCATACAGATATCCTGAACGGGACATCGTTGTTTATTTATTTCATTTCACCATTAATAATTAATCTTTAAATAAATTTACATTGAGGGTTTCTGTTCATAAATATGGAATAGGTAAATACAGTATAACAAGAATGGTTTTAAAGTTCTTGCAACTTGAGGTCATAATCACTAACAAAATCTTACTTTCTTTGCTTCCATTTTGGATCATTTTTAAGCTGAAATATTTACTAGTAATATGAATTTTTGTAACTTATTCAATAATTGAACTTTGCATAAAAAACAGTATCCATAACATTAATTTAATGTTGGCAGTCAACAAGTTAGTAATTGTCAAAAGAAGGCCCCAAACCGGGAGGGCTATGTAGTACCACCAAATGTGCGGAGTAATCAGAGGGCGCTAAATATCACCAAAGATGCCAATACGAGAACAGAAACGCATAAGGTGAACGATATCAAAAGTATCCGATTCACCAAGAATTCTATCGAGGGACAATTGACCGCAAGGAACGGTCAGAAAGCAAGAAACACGCTCGTCCTGGAAGCCAGGACATTTAAGAAGAATGTGCACGACCGTAGGAGGAACAATGCAGTTTGGACAATAAGAAGCAGGGCGGCGCTCCATCAAGTGACCGTGAGTTAAACGTGTATGGCCAATACATAATCTAGCCAGAGCCATTTCCCACCGCCGGTTACGGTGTTAGGAGGAAGCCCACAGGGACACACGACTCTTACGAGTATGCAGTTTGTTTCCAGTAACAGAAGACCAACAACCTTGCCAACGGGCAAGGATGGAGGAATGAATAACTGCGTAAAAGTCGGAATAAGGAATACCTTTACGGGAGATGGGACAAATGTGGATAGCTTTCTTAGCGGCAACATCCGCACACTCATTTAAAAGAGACACCAACATGGCTGAGAACCCAGCAAAACTCTACCGACTTAAATTTACTGGAGATAAGAAACAGCCAATGTTGAATCTCGATGACCATTGGGTGGACCGGATTAAAGGACCCCAAAGCCATGAGGGCACTACGAGAATCAACTACCCCCACAAAGGAGGATTGACAACGAGAAAGCAGGAGACAAAGAGCATAGAGAATAGCATAACGTTCTGCTGTGAAGATGCTAACCTCCGGAGGAAGGCGACACATATAAGTGTGGTCAGGAAAAAAACAGAGTAGCCCACACCGTCAGCAGACTTAGACCCATCAGTGAAGATGGAAATGAAGTGGGAGTGCGAAGGAAAGTGCTCAAGGAAAAGGCGTTTCAGAACTGTAGGAGGGGTAAAAGCTTTAGTGATGCAGGTCAGAGAAGTACAAAATTTGGGAAGGGGGACCCTCTACAGGGGCAAGGACGGAACAACACGAGGAGAAACATTGGTAATACGAACCAAAAGAGAATCTTGTAAGCAAGACAAATGGACAGAAAGAGGAAGGTGATGAAGAGGAACAGGAACTACAGGAGGGGTAAAAGTCAAAGCATGATAGAGGCGAGAGTGAGGATGCTGTAAGGACCGTGCAAGATAGCGAAGACAGTAGCGATCACGACGGTCCTGGAGAGATAGGAAGCCAGTGTCAGCGTACAAACTGAGGGTAGGAGTTGAACGAAAGGCACCAGAGCTGAGGCGCAACCGAGTATGGTGCAAAGGATCAAGACAGCAAAGAATAGGAGAAGCACAAGAGTATGCAGGGCAACCATAATCGAGTTTAGATAGAACGAGAGAGGAGTTCAAATAGAGGAGCGTGCACCTATCCGCTCCCTAAGAAGTATGGGACAAAACCTTAAGTAGGTTAAGGGCCTTAGAGCATTCAATTCGGAGGTAAGAGATATGGGGCGACCAAGACAAACGAGTGTCTTGCCCATAGAATAGCCCCAAAAGTTTGAGTAAAAGTCATAGCATAAGTCTTAGTTGCAGAGAACTTGAAGCCCAAGACGACACGGCATCAATCGCAAATTGAAGCCGCCATTGAAGGAGAGGCGAATCATCACCTCGACAGCAAAGAGTAAGATCGTCGACATAAAGAGCGGAGAAGATGCCAGAAGGAAGGGAGGAAAGAAGACCATTGAGGGCAACCAGAAAAAGAGTAGTTCTCAGAACACTACCTTGAGGTACACCTTCGTATTGCCGAAAAGAGGCAGAGAGAGCGGTACCAAGCCTGACTCGAAAGGAACGACGAGAGAGGAAGCTTTGGAGGAAGAGAGGGAGATTACCACGAAGGCCAAAAGAATGAAGTTGGGACAGAATATGGTATCTCCAGGTTGTGTCATCAGCCTTTTTCAGGTCAAAAAGGACAGTAACAACGGAGGTCTTCACAGCAAAAGCAGTACGAATATAGACCTCCAAGTTCACCAGGACATCAGTTGTGCTACAGCACTTGCAAAAACCAAATTGAGAAGGAGAGAGGTGGTGATGGTGTTCCAAGAACCACATCAGACTAATTTTTACCATACACTTAAAGAGTTTGCAGACACAACTCGTGAGGGCAACAGGGCAGAAGTCCTTAGGGGATGTCCTGAGAGACCCCGGTTTCTGAATAGGAAGTACAACGGCATCGAGCCAGTCCTCAGGGACTGACGACGACTCCCAGACCTGGTTATACAGACTCAGTAAATACCGAGACGTGCAAGGAGGGAGATGGCGAAGTATCTCATAATGTCATCCAAGCCCGCTGCCGTAGAACTGCAGAGGGCCAGGGCAGACTGAAGTTCAGAGAGAGAGAAAGGATCATTATAGGGAAGGCGGAGATGAGTGCGGAAATCTAAGGGATGAGATTCAAGAACGGGCTTACGAAGAAGGAAGGATTGATGAAGATGAGAACCAGAGCTAACAGAAGAAAAGTGGGAACCCAGTTCGGTCACGACTTGCACTGGGTCCGCCACAAGAATACCACAGAGGTGAAGAACTGGCGAGATATCTGGAACGAACTTACCTGCAATCTTGCAGATCTTCTTCCATATCTGCGGTAGAGGAGTATCGGACGTAATGGTGGAAACGCAAGATTTCCAACTCTCACGCGTAGCTGTACGGATGGTCCTACGGGCCACCGCACTTACTTTCTGAAACAAAATAAAAGAATCGGCTGTCTGTTGGCGTTGGTGTTTCTTCCAGGCTGCACGCTTACAGCGGACAGCCCGAGCACAGTCCGCACTCCACCAAGGAACGCACTTCCGCGTGCCCCGGGAGGAAGAGCGAGGAATAGAGCGGAGGGTAGCATCGAAGATGGTGTCATGAAAATGGAGGAGGGCGCGAGGAAGAGGCAGAGAGGAGGTCAGAGAGAGTAGCACGGAGGGTGAATAGGTTCCAGTCAGCTTTGGCAAACTGCCACCTAGGGAAGGAGAGGGGAGGGTGAAAAGAGAAAAAGGAAATAAGGATGGGGAAATGGTCACTGTTATGGAGGTCATCAAGAACCCGCCACGTGAGATCTAAGTAAAGGGACAACGAGCAGAGAGAAAGATCAAGACAGGAAAGGGTGCAAGTTCGAGAGTCCACATGGGTGGGCTCACCAGAATTCAGAAGAGACAGGGAAGAAGAGAGGACAAACAGTTCGAGAAGGCGGCCTCAGGTGTTTGTCAGAACATCACCCCAGAGGGTATGTCGACAGTTGAAATCACTCAACAGGAGTACTGGCTCTAGCAAGGAGTCCAGGAGGTGCTTAAGATCAGGAAGGGAAAGCGGGACATTTGGGGAGAGATAAATGGAACAGACTGTATACCATTTACTCACAAAAACACGGGCATCAGAACAATGGATAAGCAAGCGATGGAAACAGTAGTGGGACGAAGGGAATATCAGTATGAATCAAGAGAGCAGTAGAGTTATGGGCCCCAGCAAGAGCTGGGGGGGGGAGAAAGAAAAGAATAACGACGAAAGTGACCAGGGCGAGCACCAAGCATCGGTTCCTGGAGACAAACACAAAGTGGTGAAAACTGTGTAATCGGGGGCTACAGAGCCCGGTCTTCCAACACAATCCGACTCTAGGGCTTGGTCGCCCACCCCATGAGCCTGAGAAGTCATAAGAGGAACAGTATTCAGCGACATCGAATCGAGAGGTAATATTTTCATTCACGAATGTCGCCCCGTACCTACCACGGAGCCACAATTAGAGGCAGGACATCCAACAAGAGACATGTTGCCGATCTTGCTGGGGCCCCCTTTTAGGGGTGCTTCGTGAGTATACGCCCCACAAACGCCACCTTAAGAACCGTCAGTCCGTCGAGATCGGGTTCAGTGATGAAAGGAGGATTGACAATTGAAGGGTCCCCTCGCTTGAGAAGTTGAGTACTACAGTTCTACGGGTGCAAGAGTATGCCTCCTCAAACACCCGGGCATCAAAACAAAAGAAGGCCGAAAGAATAATTAAAGCAGGCAAAAGGTCGGCGGGAAATGACAATTAAAAAGAAGAGGGGAAGAGAAAAACGAAAATAAGGAAAAGTCGTCCAGCAGAATTTGTGAGGGCAGCAAGAACATACGGCCACAAAAGGACAGAGGACCGTCCCATGGAGCATCACACTCCAGCAGCCACCCACCAAGCCCCCTCACGACAACAACGGGCCGGACAGGGAGGGTGTGGCAGTCAACAAAGATGCCAATATAAATATTACACCGTGGCATACCATCAACATTATTTTACTTGTGAGCTTCTTGAAGTGTAATGATATACCAAAAAAAAATTGATATGCAGTACAGTATATGTATACTGTACATTGTGGCAGTAAGGAAGGAGTGGATCAAGATGAGAGGTGCACTTCATATTGCATTATCATCATGCCTAACTTGTTCTCTTACTGTCTGCAGTGTGTTACATGTGCCAGTACTTATATTCTTGGTGTCTGATTCAGTATAAATTTTTTAAATAGCTTTGACTCTAAATTGTACATTGCTCTACATAATTTGTATTTTTTCTGCTACATCGAGTACATATGTGTTTAACCCCTAAACCTACTTTAATTTGTATTACTGTATATTTTTCATATTCAATTAATTTAAAATATATCTTATGGAGGTTATCTAATCACATGTGAGGTATATATTCTTTGTTCATAATGAAAATATTTTTCATTTCAGGCAAGCTTCCAGTACATCACCTGGTATTTCCTTGACTCCAGTACGTACTCGTCCATCAGAGGAAAATGAAATTGGAAAAATTGCCTGAGCATACAGTACTTACTGCTAAATACATGCAGGATGCAAACTCCTGAAACATTAAATAAATAGTTTCATATAACTTTTTATTTACATGTTAACTGGCAATTATTAAGTTAAAACTACACATTTCTAGCTACACTGATTATGTCTCCCATTTCCTTTCATCAAAGGGGTGGTACATAAAATAGTTATCTGGACTTAGTGTTTGCTTCGCAATAGATATGTTATAGGTTCAAACCCTGTGCTGGCTGTCCAGCATAAGGAATCTGAATCATGTTAATATATATATATTTTTAAATAAACTATTATTATTTTTCATGAAAATCTGCATAGGATACCCTCAGGTATAACAGAGACGTGTGCATAGAACAGACCCCTAGACTCCTCGTTACTTGGGATTATATTTTTACGCCCAGATAAAAGCCAACTAGTTTCTCGTTAAGAATCTCCAGCAATATTCTCATCATTGAGGCTATAATATATATACAGTACAGTGGTACCTTTGTTTACTATCGTAATCCGTTACCAGAGACGTGTCATCAACCAAAACGAATTTTCCTATAAGAAATAATGTAAATTCAATTAATCCGTTCCACACCCCCAAAAATATTAACTTAACACATATTATACCAAATAACACTCATTTTGTACTAGCTACAATACAGTATGTATATCTTACCTTGAATGTGGACTCTTGTTGGCATATGGAAGATGGTGAGGAAGAGAGGTGTTGGTGTTTGGAAGGGGAGTCAGGCACTGATGATTTTTCTGGAGTACTCTCTCCTACGCTTTGCCTGGATACCATTAGGACCTGCTTGTGGCTCACTGCTTGTTTTCTCACTAAACCTGTCTAGCGGCACTTGTTTTTCCTTACGTTGTAACACCTGTCTGAAGTGAGACATCACATAATCATTAAAAGCTTAACATAAAGGCCTGCAACAGCTTGATTTGGGTGACACTTTTCAGGAAAACTTTGCAATTCTTCCCATACTGGCCACATTTTCTTAATAAATGAGGACGGGACATCCTCTACTCAACATCAACAACCCTCATCCCATTTTCATGTCTATGAATGATCTCTTCTTTTTCCTCTTATCATCATCCTCACAACTATTTTCTTAGGTTGAACATTATCACTGACTTTCTTGGGACCCAAGGCATGATATATAATAAAAACTCTTATGTTAAAAAGGCAAAAAAAGCAGGCAAACAAACTGAGTGCGCCTCACCCTGTGCCCCCAGCACCATGCAGCTCGTTCGACCCATACGTGTACGAACAGACGTAGTCTTTCAAGTAAACCGTCGTACACCAATTCAAATTTTATGATGAATTTATATATATATATATATATAATAATAATAATAATAATAATTTTTATTTAGGCAAAGGTACATACATAAAGAGATTTTACAAAGTTTGTTGGCTTTATAGATAAGAGCTAGTACATACAATGCCTAAAGCCACTATTACGCAAAGCGTTTCGGGCAGAAACGGTATACGATTTAACATCGTATACCAAAAAATTTGTATTCTAGGGCAGTCGTCAACCGAGGTTCCACTGTATATAAAATTGTTAGGATCTATTATATCTTAAATTTTTATTATGTTCATCTTGATGTCATCTTTGTCTTCACACTTAATTATAACTTGCATAATGTACTTTTAGTGTCATGTATTATTGGAGTTTTTTTTTTTTAGCTACAGTACTATAATATTGTTTAAAATGGAATACGGAGGTAATGTTAAAGAATTGTATTCTGTAAGCACTCTCTAGCCAGTCTTTATTTTACCTTGCTAAAATGTTAAAAGTTTTTACGAAAGGGTTTAATAAAATATCACATGAGTAAAAATTCTGTATTAATGACTATCTGCCATAGAGGAACATTATTTGCCCCTTAATATCATAACACAAAATGAATTATACCCAATAGTTCCACAAACTTTACAGTACCACTATCGCGTAGTGACCAGGGAAACTTCCAAAGGTAATGTTAAAAACTTGTCTACAGTACATCAAAAGAATTGTAATTGACATACTTTTCTAATATGCTCAAATTCTATGCATTAAGATTTATGCATCTTACATGCTTTCTGAGATGCCACAACGCAAAGGAAAATGTCAAGGATAATGGAAGCCCTTACACCCTATGGTCAGAAAATATTTAGAGACGGCCCTTTAATATCTGATGCAATAAATATATTTGCTAACTTCTTCCAATACAGAAACATGTCAGAATAATTTATACAAAATAGTAACCTTTAAGTACAGTACAATGCAAAATAATTTAATTCTCTTAGTATAAATGCATTTTACTCTTATTAACAGAGTCCATGAAAAGCAGTTTTCACAGCTACTATCAGTATATGTGAAATCCACATTGTCAGATCTGACTAGAGGATGAATTGCACAAATTTTGTAATATCTTTGAAAACAAATTTAAGTCAAAGCAATATACAGAACTGGATTTATTTTATATTTAACATGCATTAATTTTTCTACACAATACAGTGAAGTCAAAGATTCAATCTTGTAAACATTGCATTCCTGTTTGTCACCAAATTCATTTAGTTAAGCCACTGAACACTTTATATGGGTTGTGCATGGTAAATATTTTGAGATTTAAGTTATACTGTAATCATTATACAATATATCAAGTTAAACTACAAAATAGTGAAGTGCATAGAACATAGGACACACATTGTGATGCTGTGCTATATAATTAAAACAGGTAATGGAAGATCAAATCAACATAACTTGCAATACCAACAGCAAACAATTCAAATGTAATACTGTGGATGTCTTCACAAGAGAGCTGTATGAATTATCATGTGCAGAAATATTGATATTTTTTATTCAAATATCTGCTGCCTTGGCAAAAATATTTAATTTACAATAGTTTTGATTACTCATATTCTGGATCTATTGGTGTGCCACCCTTGAAGTGAGAGGGGATGAGTGGATGGGCAGATTACTGCACATGAATGTTTATAATTATGTATTGTTTACATAAAAAACTGTGGGTTACATATCAATTCCACAATAAGGTTCAAGATCAAACATCACTACTGTATAGTGTGTGTGCCCTGCCCACCATGTGGCCCACTAAACACCTACTTTCCAGGTGTAAATTTATGAGTACAAAAACATACTGTAATAAAAATGTCTGTAATACAGCACGTCATCAAAAATGTGTTAAATGATTCTTGTTAATAATTCCCTATTTTGCTCTGTAATGTGCATATATCTGCCAAGCCATCTAAATTATTTTTGCTCAGTCTTACTAACAATGCATAAGGCACACAGCTGTCCAGTATCACAAATTCAAACCAATTTCGGTGAAAATTTTCATGGTAAATGCACATGATTAAATTTTATTTATTTATTTATGTCTCTCTCTAAGGCCATACTATAGACCCAGCTTTCAAGAGGAGCTAAATTGCCTTCTTTTCTGACAGGTAAGCATTTGATCAATAAATATATGGCTCTAACAAAGAATGTTTCCAATATGCTGCTTTATTGCTAACATAAGTTATATTAAAGATGAGGTAGTGTAAAATATTCTAAACAACCAGAATACTGAAGAATTATAAAATGACGGAAGACATGGAATATAAAATATTGTACACTATCTTTTTAAAGACGATTACGAAAATAAAAATTTACTGACTATTGATAAGCAATTTTAAATTACATTGGTTTGTAGGAATACATATTACTGTACAGTACTACCTTGTTTGACCAAGAGCTTTTACCATGACAGTGCCAGGGTTATCCATAAACACACACACATTCATCTTGCTTTTAGTCACTAATATCACATTTCTTTTGATAGCCAGATATAAATTGTAATAATTTGAACTTTGAATATGGTTTAGTGTCCTTTACTCATTTTGCAATCAAGTAAAAATATCTATGAATGCCCCAGCTGTGCACAAAACAGATCACAATCTATATTCATATTTAGATATACAGTACTGTACTGTAGTTTGTATGGCCAGTAATGCATGCACAGAATGTCACAATAACGTAGCTTAAAATTTATAATCCAGCCCCCCCCCCCACACACACATGAAAAGAAAGGAAATTTCATGCTTTGGTCAAACCTGGACTTTTACTAAATACTGTAGTGTCAATTGCTTTAGTTGGGCTAGGTCCAATTGATTAATATTAAGAAAATATTCTATAAATCTGGACTGGTATCGATAAAATATCTTAAATTTGCTGGACTAATTCTGAATTGGAAAATTCACTTAATGGAAATTCCCATCGCACAATACTAAATCCCATCCAGATGGTCAACAAACGGGATACATCTGTTCCACTGCCAACCAAGATTAAACCTTTCATCTATGTATAAAAACAACTTGTAAATAATACAGTTTAATATAATCATTATTCTAACAGATTGATCCTAATTATTATTATGACCCCACAAAATAAAATATACAAAATTCAATTCTATAATGAAATTCAAAGAAATATAAATAAATATTGATAATTAATGAATTTTTGCAATCAACTCATTTTCAAATAATTTCTTAATTACATAATTAATGACTTTTTGCAGTCACTTAGTCCCTTAATCTTCCCAAAGGTACTACAGTACAGGACAACATAGTTTACAAGTCTTCTTGTAACATGTTCTTCATGGTGGTTGGAGGCAAGAAATGACTGTGAAAGATGCATAACCTGGACACCAACTCTTACCAGTTACATAAAAGTTTAATAAGGAGGCAGTATAAAAACAATGCTAAGATGACATACAAAACATGAAGAATCGTAGTTTTAATGTTACTACATGATTTCATCTGATGTAATGTTGTGTGGATTTGTTTACTTTTTAACCATTAAACTGCATAACACATCAATAGCCGGGGTGAGTAACTGTCGCAGAATTGCGCACCACAGCTATTGATGTGTTTGAGTACCGCACAAGATTTAAAAAGTCCCGCGGCTACACAGGGTTCACATCAGCTTCCTCAGGGCTCTTGTAAACAGACGCCATTTTAAATAAAAAATCGTGGGCAACATTCCCGGGTGTGACAGCCTCAGTACTGAGTAAACAACCAAGACTGGCTTACATAGCATAAGCTAACAACTTGTTCAGCTTGTGACCACAGCATTGCCTAAAAATGTCAAATTATATACCTAACTGGTATTATTTAGCAATAATAATATTATAAAATACCTCTGACTGATAAAAATGACCAGGATTCTGATAATAGCAGGATTACATGCTACTGAATAATATTACTGCAAAAAAACAGAGAAAAAATCAGTCGAAGACATTGAAATAATTAGGTAATAATACAGTATCTTTGTGGCAACTCCTGCCTGACAGCTTGGGCAGAGCAGACTACCTCCGACGCTTGCTCTGTCAACGCCTCTTTTTTTTTTTTTTTTGCCCTGACTTCCCCGCCCTAGTGGGGCCAAAATATGCCACCTACGATTTTTATATTATTTTTCCCTTGATCAGGGAACACAAATGAACACTTCTATAAGACAATTTTTTTTTTAATTTCTTGTGCCTGGGTGTGTTACAGGCTATAATTACAAGAGCAGCACAGGGATTAAGGCTTATACTCTCTCACTGAAGAGAGAGATCTGTTTAGAGCAAACATAGGCTTATCTCTATAAAATATTATGGCTTAATTACATCTCCAGATACCATTTATAACTTGTGTAAGGTTGAGCCATTGCATCTGCCTATTTTTTCTAGTGCACTATAGCTACATGGTGGTTGATTGAAAATATATTTTGTGTTTGTACACCAGTAACAAGGTGGGACAGTCAGTGTAACATTTGTTTAACATTTCTCTTGGTCTTCACCATAAAATTAGCCACTTCATAAGGCTAGTACAGTATTTTCTTATAGTAATGACCTGCAAGATGCATATTTATGTTGTCAGTATAATGTAGGTACCATAACAATATCAGTGAAAATGAACATATTATTAATGTAATAATTACAAATAATTGTTAAACTTAGAATTAACTAGGAAGTCTCAACACATGCAAAATTGTGTAATTACAGTACTGCAGTGTTTATTTAGAAAATGCACTTTTTGTATACTATGTCATCTGTAATTCTATAAACCATACATTTTTTAACAGAAGAAATATTAAAGTGGGAAGGATTTAGAAATTTCTGTAAAGTAGTGTACAAAGGGTCACATGTTTAATCCTAAGCTGCTTTTAAAATACTGTATAAATAAAAATATAAAAATCAAGAGTTGAATGTAATGAAATGCCCCTTTAAGTGGGCCCCCACTGACACCAATAAATCTTAACCAAACATACCAGACCTCGGTAGATCTGTCATCTACTGGAAGCCAAGACTAGAATCTAGCTCGCCAAGATGAGGGAAGCAGATCAGAGATCAACCACAAAACTGGCAAGTACCCATCAGGAAGCAACAAAACCAGTGACTGCTTGAAGGAAATAAAGTTCCCCTAGGTAAACAAGGCAAACAATAATTACAGCAGTGTAAATAACCTGAACAACAGATCTTAATTGTGGAGCTCAAGGTCTTAATGAGTTAATTTCCCTTTAATTTGAAAGACTGTCTTGTCCCTATCAACACCACCCATAGGGAAGGATAAAACTCGTGCACTGCCCAGAAGTGAGGTGAATCAAGAAGAGTGAGCTCAATCTCTTGAAGCAGGTATATGTGGTGGGGTATTTGGTACTGCAAGCCCACCCAAGGGAAGGTAATAAATTGAAATGGAATGATAGGACACATATTGGGTGGCATAAATGCAAACAAAGTACGAACAAAAACAACGGTTCCCCTGGCTGAACTATTATTCCAGGGAAAACCAGCACCACTTATTTTTTTTTTTTTTTTTTTTTGAGATATATACAAGAGTTGTTACATTCTTGTACAGCCACTAGTACGCGTAGCGTTTCGGGCAGGTCCCTGGAATACAATCCCCTGCCGCGAAGAATCGTTTTTTCATCCAAGTACACATTTTACTGTTGCGTTAAACAGCGGCTACAGTTGAGGAATTGCGCCCAGTAAATCCTCCCCGGCCAGGATACGAACCCATGACATAGCGCTCGCGGAACGCCAGGCGAGTGTCTTACCACTACACCACGGAGACTGCTTGGCTGAAAGCGAGAAGCAGGTGACGAGCCCAGCAGGGACTACAGGTGCTAGACTGGTGACATTAGGTGAGAGTGAGGGGACAGGCTGGCTGAAAGACCTCAGATAATCTGAACTGAATCTAGATGTCTAACATCCTTCAAGCAGTCACTTGTTTTGTTGTGCCTAGGTGCTTTGGCGGAGTTTTCCCCAATTTTGTTGATCTACGATTCCTTTGCCTTGTAGGGCGAGCCAGATTCTGGTGTTGGCTTAAAGCTTGGTAGCACCAGAGCTAAGCTTGAGGATCTACAGAAGAGTTATTCCCAGAAAAAAAAAATCTTAGTTCTGGTATTATATCTGTACTAACTTATAAAAAGTAAGTTTTGCTTGAGACTACACAACATATATAGTATACAGTTGATATACATAGTTTTATAACTCATGTTGTATACAGTATTTATATAAAACATAGCACAAATTTTATCTAATGCAGCACCAAACTAAAAACACTGAAGAG
The DNA here is from genome assembly GCF_040958095.1 of Procambarus clarkii. Lineage (NCBI taxonomy): Eukaryota > Metazoa > Arthropoda > Malacostraca > Decapoda > Cambaridae > Procambarus > Procambarus clarkii. The sequence continues at coordinate 19,060,601 of NC_091219.1, forward strand.
AGAATTATTTTGGTTCTCTCTGAAAAGAGAGAATTTTTTATTTTCTTTAATACTTAATTAAACAGCACATAAAATGCTGACAACAAAGAAATACCCAAGTTGAGAGTCAACTCTTAACAATTTGCCTGCTGCTACAATTAGAAAAAGCACACTGCATTTTCTCCTGTGCCTCGCCTTTCGCTGCCACACACCCACCACACACAAATTCCAGCCAGTTTGTCTTGTCATGATGCTTAAGAGAAAATACATATTGTTGTGTTTGCTGTGTGCTTTACTTACCCTTCAGTCTGGCTATGATCATAGGTTTACTATGCTAGTGACCACAGTACACCAGACATAAGGCATGCCAAAGATACAATATGCCTTTTACACACCAAGCAAGGTTATTTGCATAATTCTCTAAGTACAAATTGTTTACATATAAAAATACACATTACATCACACATCTTAACACTGCTAACATTCAACAGTGTTTCTATACACCTAATGTTCAAAGGATTTTTGTTTAACTTAAAATCTTTGAACATTGAATCTGACAATATTGCAAACTATTTTGCTCAAAAACTCATAAATCAATAGATGATCCTGTAATTTACATTTATCATGGAACAGGGTAAACCAAAATATTAACTTTCATTTATTACTTATGGGTTTTCTACTTTACTATCAGCCATGATATTGTGAAATCCTACAAAATAGTTTATTTGTAAATAAAGACCAATAAATAATCAACCGTCTTAGGAAAAGAAAACTCGACTTTTCATATCATTTATTGCAATTGTTAGGAGAGGGGAAAATAGAAAGATTAGTTAAGGTATTAAATAAACTATGTTTGATAAGATAAAAAATGTGTCTTATGCATAAAAAAACCAGCGTTGAATGTAATGAAACGCCATTTTCTGGGCGAGCCCAGGAGGCTCTCTGAAGGTATCCAAACTGATATGTGCTATATTAGTTTGGGGTCATTAGTCACAGGGGTACTTTTGCCTACTGGGGGACCAAGAACCAGAACCTGGCCCACTCAGAGAGGTGCAGGGAGCAATGGCCTATGAGCACTTTACATTTAAAGTACCGGGTATGTCATAATTGCCATCGAATCGGGGAGGACACCCAGAAAGATAGGTGAAACAAAACAGACCACAATCTGGTGAAAATTGTGACCTACCCCAGAAAAGAGCAAAAGAACTCGCCCAGAAAGAAAACAAACAAGCAATACTTCATCCAACTAGCACTGCCACTCATTAGTGCTATCCCTTCCCCGAAGGGTAAAGGCGGAGCCCGCTGCCCACCACCCCCAGTTCTTGAATGATGAAAACCGCTGACCGGAGGGGAGGGAGGGTGGCGTTTCATTACATTCAACGCTGGTTTTCTGTGTGGAGCCCTGTCTGCTCCCTGAAGCTAACTACCCGCAGACAAGTAAAAAACCTGGCCCATTGCAATAAGGAGAATCCAGCATGCAATGCAGCTGCTGCCTGATCCCTGATATCAACAGACAAGGAATAAATAAATTGAAGTACAAGCGATAAACAAGTCCTGCAAGACTTTGGGTTGTAGGTGTGCCCGACCCAACAGGCAGCATGATGGAGGCAGTACGGATAATCGTCACTCTGAGGCAGGAATGATGACCAACCTTCAACTTTGCTCAGGGCGAGAGTGGACTCGGAAGAAGTATTCATGGTACCACCGAGCCCAAGGGTTTTCCAGGGCCCGCAGGGTGAATCAGCTCTATGGAAAGCCCAGGAACTGGGGCCAGCCAAGCTGGTAGAACCCTGATAGCAGGCAAACTAACCACCAGTAGCAGCTGTGAAACCTCGGGGGTAACAGGAGGACTACCAACACAACTTAGGCTAGCCTAACAAGAAGCTAGGCAGACCACCTCTATCCACGAAAGGTAAAAATGCCAAAAAAGAAAAAACAAAGCCCCTGAACACACAGAACAAATAAACTGGCATTCAGAGAGAAACATCGACTGCTGCATTGAAGTAAAGCGAGCTGCACCAGAAGCAGTGTGCCCCTTCCAGCCAACAACACTCCCCTACCTGGGGCAAGACGGAGAGCCCCAGACCCCCGACGTACCCCAAGGGTGAAGACAATTACAAGTGACGAAATCCTCAAATGGGGAGTGATTCCCGAATGCCCAGGGGAGAAAACCCTGATACGCAAGGGCAGTACTTACAGGGCACCTAGGGAAGGTCACCCTAGGCGCATGCTGCTCCTGTACACTAAAACATCTGACCACTACACCACACACAGCTGGAACAGCCACACAGGGCAAAAATCCAGAGCAGGAACTTGAGGCAGGAGTGACTGATCTGACCGCCAGCACATCAGTTCAAGAACTGGGGTGGTGGGCCGTCAGATCCGTCACCTCTGGCTTTAAGTTCCTGCTCTGGATTTTTGTGCTGTGTGGCTGTTCCAGCTCAAATCCTTATCCTGACCCCTTCCAAGTGCTACAGTCATAATGACTTAGCACTCTTCCCTGATAACTCTCTCCCTCCCTCAATCCACTTTTTTTTGGAGGGGGAGGTGGGGGGAGGGGGGGGGGGAACTAGTAGGAGTGTTAGTTGGATGAAGTGTTGCTTATTTGTTTTCTTTCTGGGGGAGTTCTTTTGCTCTTTTTTGACATAGGTCACAATTTTCACTAGATTGTGGTCTGTTTTGTTTCACCTAACTTTCTGGGTGTCCTCCCTGGTCGATGGCAATTATGTTATGACATACCCGGTACTTTAAATGTAAAGTGCTCATAGGCCATTGCTCCCTGCACCTCTCTGAAGGGATCAGGTTCTGGCTCTTCGTCCCCCGGTAGGCAAAAGGACTCCTGTGACTGATGACCCCAAACTAATATAGCACATATCAGTTTGGATAGCTTCAGGGAGCCTCCAGGGCTCCCCACAGAAAAGTATTATACAATAAACACTAACACATTTATACAAGAAAAATAAAGTACCTGTAAACCATATTTAAATATTGCCTCACTTAAAAAATAAACAGTAAAAGAGGCTAGAATAATCATTGTTCCATAATGTTTACCAAAGGCTTGAATGGAATTGAACATTTTGAGAACAAATGTTTAATTTTAACTGCCATACTTTTTAATTAACAATTCACTTCCTATAGAAGAATGGTAACAAGGCAAAATGTCAAATATTATTATGCAAATTTACCAGCATAATTATTATGCAAATATATCAACTGTCTCCCATATAAATTATATTGAGTGAGATTCTCAACATTTGGTTATCTTAACAAAATACAGTTCTGAGAATTATTGATACAGTAGTAAGTCTAATGTAAAACATTTGCACAACAAGATTTCCTGGAAATAGTCCTGTTATGGGAAAACTAAATGCTAAATCTAAACAAAGTATTTATAGATTTCTTTAACAAATCAAACAATAGCCATATAAAGTGAAAGGCACAGAAAACTAAATTAAATAATGTAGTTTGGTGACGAGAGCGTGACTGAGAAAGTTGACTCGGGGTTCGCGTATCTTACAACACATACAGTTTAAGGGCAGAATTATTCCAATTCCATTATTCCAAGAACTATCCTGGAATAATGGAATTGTTCTATTATTCTGGTCAACTGCTGGTCCCCTGGAATAATAATTCCAGGGGACCAGCAGTCCCCTGGAATTATTATTCCAAACTGCTTGAAGACAGCAAAGTGCTGACAATGACGAAGAAAAATGTCAGGACGAGGGCAGATGTTTTTGTAAATAAAAATTGGCTTGTCTGGGCTGAATGAACTCTAACAGGTGTGACGGGTTAAGCCCGTGATGCAAGGCAAGTTGTTGGGGGATTGTGTGTCACAAATCTGTTCAATGGTGTTGCAGTGTTTGATGGCTGCAGATACACTGTACAATCGCCTTATGTTGTTGTCTTCTTGGATGCCGAGTAAAGCATCCCTGAAGTTCAGTGAAACTAGAGGGAGGAAGTGTGGGTAACTCAGCACATTGTGCGAGTACAGGTGGTGTATTAAGTACGGGGGGGTGTATGATAAAGGTAGAGATGTAGGGGGGAGTGATAAGAATGTAATGATAAAAAGGGAGAGGCAGAGAGTAATAATGTCACTATAGCTATCTGGACATTACTGTGTTTATATACAGTATTATACAATGGAACCTCAGAAATTCAACCTACATTATAAATCTTAATAATTCTGAAACAATTAGCTACACAATAACGTTTGGAACTACAGAACTGGGGACTTTTAACTTTCAAACTTGTAAAAAGTCTGCACTGTCATGATACTAGCCTAATATATTTTAAAATTTACTAAGATTCTTATGCATTTTAGTATATACAGTATCAGTAAAAAAAAAAAAAAAGTCAATATTTGTTTAATATATAACTGTTGTACTGCATTTGTGCCTATGTACACTACTTTACTTTTTATACTTGTGTTTTTAAAGTACAGTACTGTTAAACAATAAATCTAGATATTAAAGAAGAAAGCCTAAATGGTTGATACCCTCAGTAATTATTATTCGAAATTGGCGTTTTATGTAATATGCAGTATACCCATACATATTCACTCATATAAAACATAATTATAAAAATTTGAAGAGTACCTATCAAGTAGTGAGCAGCAACTAGGTGGCAACTGAGGCTGGTGGATGGGTGGTGAGGAAGAAGCAGTGTGTGTGTAATTACCTAAGTGTGGTTACAGGATGAGAGCTACGCTTGTGGTGTTCCGTCTTCCCAGTACTCTCATACAACACTGAAACTACTGAAGGTTTTGGCCTCCACCACCTTCTCACTTAACTTGTTCCAACCATATACCACTCTGTTTGCAAAAGAAAACTTTCTAATATATTTTTACACCTTAGCTTGAATCTGTGCCCTCTTATTCTTGAAATGACTGGACTACTAGCTTCATAACGATCATAATCTATCACAGGCGACATGTAACCTTCAAGAGTTATGCTAACAGGAAATCAAATGGGTAGGAAGTCCAATTTGGTAGAAATGAAGCTAGGTGGTACTAGAGGTAAGAAAAACTCTCGTAGTCATGACCTTCAATTAGCACCTACCACAAGGAAAGGGATGCTATACAGGGAAAGTGTTCTACTGATCCCACTTCTTGCCTATTAGAAAAGGCCTACAGTTGATCTTGAATTTTTATCGATTCACTGTTACTTTCACTGAGAAAATATATTAACTTTCCTAAGGAGGATGTAAGTCGTTCACCTTGGACGAGGAGTCATCCAGCTGGTGGTACCCAGAAAACATCTCTCTTATTATCCTTGCTATGAGATAGAGCAAGACCTAGTCATCACAATATCAAGATAACAAGAATCACTGTCCTGGAGTTATTGATTACGAAACCAGTAACCACACACGTCATTGTGATTACAAAAAGCTACATTCAAGGAACACACAAGTTGATTGTGGCAGAGATCAGCCGCTCTCCCCCTAGTCTCTCTGTGTGCGTAGGAGCTGCAAAGTCTAGCTAAGCTTCATACCACCTACATGGCCTTCGTGATTACATGACCAACTTTCAACTTCTCCACCTGCTGCCAGTATGCACATGTTCTATAATAGCCACATGCAGCCGCAGCTTGAGCATATGATGCAAATTACTGTGGATGTATCTACAAAAAAAATTCTAGGCTTTCTGGGCTTAACCCTTAAACAGTGGTTATCATCAATTGTTACAAGAGATGATAACCAGGGGGTTAATGTGGTTATCATCATATGAAGATTTAACAATATTGTCTGGGTTTTTCATCTATGATGCAAATATGGATATAATAGGTCTATGTTAATGTAATGGACCCATGAAAAAATCCTATCATTTCATGGTACAAATTCAGTTATCGGCATGAATGTGAATGTTACCAGGGGAATACAGTCATTATATGATGATTTAAACAATTATTGTCTGGGATTTACATGTATGATGCAAATATGGATATAAAATCTGTGGATGTAAATAAAGAAAAACAAGTGATGAAACAATCGGTGAAACATCGGAGGATAAAACAGAAAGCATTAGCATAGTCGAGCACCAGGTGTTGACAAGTGCCAGACACAACCTTACAGAGTGCCTCCACCCAATAAAACTATAAATATTCACTTATTTTTGTGCTTTTCTTACATGCTGCATACAAATTAATAATTCTATAATGAAAAATTATTTATTGGATTTCTTTTTTTTTGTACATAGGTGGGTATGATCAGTTATTTCTTCATGACCTCTGTCTAAGGGTTAAAGCTCAACTTTAACAGTCCCATCTGCAGACAATCACTGCTACTAGTGATCTGCAGACAATCACTACTACCAGTGATTGGCTACATCATGAGACTAGAATTGTGGGCCAAGTACTGTAAGAGCACGGTATTCCAAATTCTGGTAACCCAAGTCTTTAGGCAATTCAAATGAATTCATGTTCATCATTTTGGAGTAAACAGTTGAGTAAGCAGGTAAATCACAAGAATGTGCAGGTAACAGGAACCAGGTTGAAGTACAACAAATTGGGAATTTATTTATCTTTGGACATTCCTGATAAGTAACTTGGCTAGCTTGAATGACGGAGGGCCCCATGTGATTTGGACTGCCGAGCAGAGACAGTACCTTGTGAATGAGCTGCTTAGGTAAACACTTGGTGAAGTCCTCTTCCCGAGGAAACGACTACAATTGATTAATTACACTAAAGATTAGCTTATCAAGGTAGAATAAAATATATTTCCATCCTGAGTTATGCAATGTGTGTGTTGTGCATGAATATATTCCTGATTATCTTAATTAAGGTCTCCATGCACCTCTCATGCATATCTGCTGTAGTGATGGACTGGGATAGTATTGGTAAGTGTTAATCGATAATGTTAAAGGTAAACTTTATTACGTCATTCAGGTGAACCAGTCAGTCCCTTTGTACGACTAGTTTACCGACACTTGACAAGATTTCCCTTTATTAACGTGAAAATTAGTTAGTTTTAATAAACTTGCCTTCAGGTAATAGAGGTGACAAATATTGAAATCTTAAGGTGTTCACTATTTGAAGTGTGATGGTCTTAAGCCTGTATTTTTGAGGTTCCACAGAATAATGTATAAAATTAAATAAAAATGGCACTAACTGGTCAGCAGGATTAATACAAAATTTGTAATGTAACTAGTCATCACTTAGTCGAACCCCACAAAATTACAAATAAACTTTGAAATGCAGATTCAGACATATTTCAAAGATCAAAATAGCTGAATACGAGTGTAATTCTGGAACACTAATCCTATTGGCATTAATGTGAAAATTTCTATACTATCTGACATTGTTCCAAGACAAATGTTGCAAATTTGATTTATCTTTAACCATCCTTACAATATAGAATATATAAAAATAGAAAAATGCCTTTAGTTAAAAGTCTAAGGTAGTAATTCAAATTAAGAATGCCGAGTGTGTTCTCTGGCATCAGGGCACAAAGTACAAATTTTGATGCCACAATATTTATGTTCAATATATCAATCAAGGGCCCACTCGCCCATGTTAAAATGGCTCTAAAAATCTGCCATCAGGGGCTACATGGTCAAATTATGAAAGGCATCTTTTTTTTTTTACCATAAATGTTGAAATTTCAAGGTAATACGCAGTTCTTTTCTAAATACTGCACAAAACCAGTGATAACCATAAGATGTCCTCTTACTGCATGTATACAGTATAATAACCAGAAGACCAGAATAATGACCAAGCTTTCCTTTTATTTTCAATATCAAATTCATATTAAATTAATCTTGAAATGTCTATGAATGTAGAACCATAAACTAATTCCAAAGATAAAAGTTCCAGTTGAATAACTTTTTACATGAACATAGGTACAGCATGTTATTAAACAATCACAGTACTGTACTGATCTTTTCCCCAAATGTTGATAGTGACTGTGCTTGATGAGCATAACACAAAGTGCTTCCAAAAGCAATAAATAAATCACTTCATTCTGCAGTCACAATTTCAAATTATATTCAATACTTTGTCTAAATAATATTCAGTAAACAAATAACTTATCAACAATGAGAAGAAACACTTTCTAAATAAAAAACCTGGAACAAATGATGACCAAAGGCATCGCATGGGTTGAAAGCATCCTTTGAAAATGTGAGAACCACAGCCTCCAGGCTTCAGTTCCCAAAGAATTTTGTATAGTCCTAAATTCTTCATAAAATTAACTTCAAATAATTGTACAACAAAATCTGTCTAAGCCAATAATCTTTAGAACATACAAACACTAACATTTTGTATCAGAAGGCTTATTAAATAAATTTTCATAAATTTCATAAAGCAATACTGTATGAGAATTGAAATGCTCATTTTTGATCAACCCAGTGTTTGCTTCCTAGCCAACAGTCAGGGTCCACTGAGCAGACTACTAAGATGGGTCTACTGTGAAAAGGAACTTTTCAAATGTCTAGATACATGACTGAGGAGGAAGTGAGGGCAAGAGTACTCTCAATTCACCAACGAGAGAGATCGCTCACTATAACAACAGAGCAGATCAAATTTTTAACACCTCTAAGCATTAATTGGGATCACAAGAAGCGTCAATTATTGTGCTTAACTACTATACTGAGTAAATAAGGCATCACCTGGCTACCGCCAGATGGCAGTCAGGTCTCGGCGACATATAATACAGTATAAAATTACATGGCAAACATTCCATCCCAGACCTTGCGGGAATTGTTCCTCCGTACAGTTAATAAATGGCCGGAAGCAAATGACACAAACCTAACAAGGCTGAACCTGTACATGTAACTCAGGAAAGTACAAGCAAGGAAAAGTGGAAGTCACTATGGAAATAAATAAAATGTACACTCACCCACCACCCGACCAGTATCTCATAAATAAGAAAGGTTCATATTTAGAAACCAAGAATGAATATTCTCGCCCGAGAATTTTTTCTTCAAGGATACTGTATAATCTTCAATCACACCTACAGGTTTGGCTTATAGACAAAGTCCCAAACACTTCCCAGAAGCATCTCCAGAGAAGCCCCAGAAAGGAGGATACTCAATTCTCCCAGAGAATACAACTCTGGTGAAAAGCAAGAAACACTAGCCAACAGCAGAAAAGATAAACCTGAAATGAAATCAGTGGCAAATTATATATTAGCTAAGGATATGCAGGATGGGAAGCACAAATCCAATCACAAAGGGCAATGAAAAAAATAAATATTAAGCAAATCCCCAGCGGGATATACATATTAGAAGGAATGCTAACCCCACTTAGCTATACAAAATACTGGAGGTTTTTGCAGTGACAAGAATTAGCAGTGTAGAACTAGGCACACTAGTGAGCTGGGTGGGCAGGTGGAACTCATAGGTGACCCTAGCTGCCATCTAGTGACATGCTGGGATACTACAACAGTACAGTATTGTACTTGGTTAGTTGACACCAGGCAAACTAGACCATCCCATATTTTTATTTTTATTTCTTTCTTTTTGCAAGATACATAAAGTTCTATTTCACCTGTACTTTCTGGACAATTTTATAGTTATGGTTGATCTTGAATCGCTATGCTCCACTCACCTCTGTAGACACCTGATTCAAGTTCTGGTATTCAAAAGGCTTGCACGAGTCCAATAGTTTTTTAGTGTCAGAGCCAATGGACTAGGGAGTTACTGAAGCCCAGTACAGAAACAATGTAAAATGTACCCTTTCATGAAACATCTGGTTAGAAAGTATTGCTTTGGAAGACAAATCAGTAGAGATCCTTGATGGATCGTACAGTGCAATCTTGATTAGATGAACTATATGTGACCAACACCAATTCATTGCATCTGAAGATTCACTGCAATTAAAGATGCCTTCATGAGGTATTTGAATATCTTATTAAAAAATATATATATATTGTATGCTTGTTTCTCCTAGTGTTGTGTCCATCCATCTTTCAGCCCGAAACGCTGCACGTACTAGTGACTTTACAAGAATGTTAACACCATGTTATGTATCCTCACAAACCCAGTGTACCTTCTTGTATGTATATATATAAATAAATAAATAAATTAAATAAATCAACAAAAATCATTAAAAACATGATAAGTGATCTTAAATGCGTTACCATTCATACCATAATATTTCCCATGTTCTCTGGGTTAATTCTGCCAAATAAAATTTTAATTTCAATCTATAATAATAATAATTCATTCTGTTGAGGGACAGGCAGCCAGAATTTATTTTTTCCATGTTAGGTTATATCAAGCCAACCTCCCCCCCAGGTCAAATTACTGACCTTGCCCAGGATGCAACCCCACAATAAGCTGACTACCTCCTGAGTATCTACTTACTGCTAGGTGAACAGAGGCATTAGGTGACCGGAAATGCACCCAACCATTTCTATCCCTCTTGGGATTTGAACTCAGAATTCTGGATTGAGAGTCGAGAATAAACCCGACTGTACTACTGGGATCCATTATGATGGTCAACTGCCAGGAGAACCTGTCCATAAAGAGATTCCACAGCATGTAGTTTACTTCCCATGCCCCAGCCTCAAAACCACCTTTACAAAAGGTACCAGGGACCATAACTAAGTGAACGAAAACTATGCCAGCTCAAAACTAAAATGAACCATAGGATCTGTTTTTAAATATGCTCAATGGCTTTCTAAAGGTTCCAACTCTCTTTCCCTACTATTGCATCCATCTATGAAAATCACTAAATTGGAGTGGAGCCATATTAAGAGTTACCATTCATACCCTAATATTTTTCAAGCTCGATGGCTTAAATTCACCTAGCGAAATCTTAATTTCAAGTGAAAATATGATGAACAATGACCAGGAGGTCCTGACTGTAAGGAGATTTCACCCTTATTGCCAGTACAGTATTTCTCAGGAACCAGCCTTTTGAATCTTATGTTATAAAGATAGGGCCATGATCCTAAAATGGTGTAAATGAACCGGGCCCACAAACTTTCTCACAAGTCCGAACTACTCTGGCCCTACAATTTAAGCAAAACTGAACATCACCCACTTTGCCAAACACTTGTTCACCAAAGACGGTGAGTAAATCCAGCAAAGAAAGTGTTGCAACCGGAGATTCATTGAGTTGAAGTTGCACTGTATGAGAGGTACAGAATGATCCAGCTCAAGAATAAAGCGATGCTGAAGTAAGTAATTATCAAAAGAAGGCACCAAACCGGGAAGGCTATGTAAGCGATGCTGAAGCAGCTGATAATGTAATTCTGGGGGCCTTTGGTCTTCGAATAATCAACAGGACGATAACCCTGAAATGAAGCTGAAGCTTCAAGTACTGTATGCACCCAGTTATCTGAATTTTGCTAAATAGAACAATTTGGAACATTGGATTTTTGGCTGGAACATTCCAGCCAAAATTGCATCCAGATAACTTTCTGGCAAACTTCACCAGAAAAGATAGAAGTAAAAAAAAAACGGAGATTTGACCTGATAGGGCAGACTGGCACAGAGTAAGTCAAGTCCGGATAATTTTCTGGCAAAACTTCGCTATATGCGGATAACTGGAGGTTACGTTACATAAATTTTCAAGAACTACAGTATCAAACACGAAGACAAACTACAACAAGGTAAGCTGAAGTTTCTCTTTTAAATTAAATGGAAGCATTCCTTATTTACTGCTAATCACGTGGATGTGAAGTTGAGAAATTTGTTCCGCTCTTTGGTATCAAAGTGAACAGTCTTTGTAGTGGATTAAAAGTGCTCTCTCCTGTCTCCAAATACGTGATAAAACTTTGTCAAGTTCCTCATCGTGGAGGGAAGAAGGTCAATGAGAGTGGTCCAGTGTCCAAGAACTGTCCTTGATGTCTAAGAACTGTTACCTGGCTGCTAGTTTGTGAAGCATGTGAGGTAGTCATGCTCAGAAATAAAGTATTACATAGTACCTGACAAAACTTTGAGTTTTACCAAGGAAATTGTTATGAAAATGGGACTTTAAAATGGCTATATAAGGAACTTTGTGCATTCAATTTTAATATAAGTAGTGGGCTCATAGTGGAACTGACAAGTCATTTTCCATTTACAGTATATTAAAAAAAATGAAACTTCAAGTCATTACTTTCAATAAGTTTTAGAAATGATTTAGAACATGTCTTTTAGCCATGTTATTTACATACAAAATGAAAAGATCAATTCCTTGGAATTAATATTTATTAATAATGACTAAATATATTTTCTATTTTCACAACTGATAAAATTAAAAAAAAAAATGGGCTTTTACATATTTCTATAATAACTTTCCTATGTTTCAAGCAATTTACTGTTGGCTATCCTAGTGAGATACAGTAAAACAAATTTCTTTATTTGGTTTATGATGTTACTAAAAATGTCAGTATGGCACTTTATATTCAACAAATGCAAAGTAGCTTTGACCCATGGCATGATGATGTGTTTGAATGATAACAGTTGAGTCCTTGATGGCTCATTATATCACAACTAATAAGCAACAATATACACTGTATATGCTCAAGTTTGAATATGCTTTATGAACTTACAGTAATGGGGAAGTTCACATCACACCTCGGTAGAACTTTATCTTGGGTTCGAGTATACACCCGTTTTACCATTAATTGAACATTCTGCACGATATATAATAGCCTTACATAATGTGATGCAGTATAACAAACCTACTATATTAAACTATGCAACAGAGCTGAAGTCATCATCAAAGCCCTTAAAAAGCTTTTAAATGCCCTTGGTATTACAGTACTAAGTAACAGTAAAGCTATCCATTTTTATATATTAAAATATTGCACCAGTTAAATTTAGGAGTCGTCAAAGTACATACGACCAGGGCCATTAGCTTTCATGTAGCGACGATATGACTTGTAGCGGCCAGACTGCGCCATCTTCATTTTCATTTCAGCATCACGCTCAGCCTTCCATGCATCGTAATTGTCCTTAATCCATAGCTCTTGCTTCATATAGTCTGCCTTTACATTTTCTTCCAAGTTCTGCAATTTTTTTTTTTTTTTTGTAAATAAGGAAGGTATGGTATAAAATGTTTAACAATACGTTATACCAACTTTTACCAATACAGGTACAGTACTAAAGTAATTATGAAAAGATGGAACAATTTTACCGATTTCATAATCTAAACATAACATCGCAACCAGCCTATATACAGTACTGTATTATTAATTGTCATTTCTTGAGTATAGATGTCAAGAAGATATACTAGAAACCTATACAAAAATACATAATCAAATTACAGCACTTATCAGAGGATAATTTTTCACAGTTCTCTATTACATAAAACTACAGAAACTTACTTCAAATTGTCCATGACTAAGACTCATGAACTTGCGAATTAAATACATCTTCTCCTCTTCACCATACTCCTCCTTTAGAATCCAGAATTTCCACACCCACCGTAGGTACCAAGATATATACTGGAGTATCCAGTAGGGAAGGAACACAAGCTGTATCCACAGGATATCCCTATGAAGAAGATTTGTCTCATTAGTGGAACAAATTAAATTTAACGCAGTGAATACGACAAATGCATCCACGCCTTTTCCCGAGTGTGAGATACAGAAAGAGGAAGAGAGAAGGTGGGGGGGGGGGGAGAAAGAAAGGCAGGGAGGACAAATTTGAAAAGAGGAAGGGAATATAGAGAACACAGTATCTCACTTATAAGCCATAGGTTAACCACAAATAATCAATTCATCTATAAACATACTTGTACGTAGGTTTGGCATAGACACCACGAATATCCATCTTCCGCTCAATAACTTGACGAATTATTTTTTCCTCCTGCTCTTTGATCTGCTCTTTTGACATTCCTTTCAATTTCTTCTTGTCAGTCACAAGCAGTCCCTCCTGCTTGGCCAACTCCACTGCCTGTAGTCGGTATTTTGGTACAATCGCAAAATATTTTATGGCTTCTTGGTATCTGTAAACAATTTAAATTATGAACAATTTATCAAAAGCATTAACAGCCATACCATTTTATACTACCTTACTAAGCAGAATGTTTTGTATAATTTCATGGCTATTTAGGCTGTTGCCATAATTTGAAATACAGAAGTAAATGTGCTCTTCAAATGACAACATTTTAACTAATTCACTATCTAACAATTTAAGGTAATGTGGTTTAAAGTGCTATCTTAACTTCTGAGTAAATTTATAAAGCCAAATTTAAACATCCAAATGATCTGTATTTGTTTTCAGTAGCAGTGTTCTAAACCAGACACTATCCGTGAAAGAAATGCATTACTATAGAAAAATAATACTGTGGTATATTGACTTATTCTATGTTATAGAAATGGAATTGCCTTATGAAAGTAAAGGATTTTTATAGGCTAAAATTTCCATCAAGTTATATAATTTATCGCAGAATAAAGAGGTAATCGGGAATTTTGCGGGTTTTCTTAAGCCAAACTTCATGGCTTTACAACCCACCTGCCATAATCAAGGACAAGATAACACTAAATACTGGAGCAAGTACTGTATATTAATACTTACTTTGTCCACCCATTATAATACTGTACTAATGATATTAGAGAAATGGTGGCTGCCAATACAATTCTGACATCGACATGGGGAGCCATACGTCTTCGCCACGCTCTGTATACATTCTGATAGAACTGTTCAGGGTGATCCAACATGTAGTCATAATCTTCTCTGGCTTCATCATCTCGCAGGATATCATACCTGCCAAATAAAAATGAACAATACTTGATGAAAAAAGGAAGTGGTGATACAATACAATTCAATACTGTGTCTGTATTAGTAAAGTATATCTGAGTGCAACTATTATCAAAATTGTCACCTTGACTGGACTGTGCACCAAATTCTTATTTTACCTTTTTTATCAAATGCTAGAGCTGTATTCAAAAGTAATTTTGGCCTTGATAATGGTCAACATGCCTTCTGGCCTTCATCAACATTTCATTGTGATGGAAGCCAGGACTAAAAAAATATTTAATTTATTTTTTATAGAATATGTATTCAAAAGTAAGGAGTTTGTATGCAAAAGTAAAAATATAAACAGTACAGTACTTTACTGTACTGTACTGTACATATATATAGTGAAGATCTTTATTTAGGCCAGGTAAGTGTAGTCAGATATTGATTGGGATTAGAAGCCGAGGTCTGACTACAAATTAGTGACCTCCCTTGACTGCTGGGAGACCACTCCGCTATTGAAATAATGATGCAAGATGTAGATCTTTATTTGACGATAGCCACAATTTCAGAGTAAAAATTTATTATGTAAGAATCAAAAACCTAGCTACAGGTAATGACAATACAATATCCTCAAAAAAACTGGATCGCTACAGGTTGCAGACAGTGTGGATATGAAAGAATGCCATTAACCATGGGCATAAAGGCTCTTAGGGCCAATTCAGGGGTGACTGCAAATGTTTACCAGACATCATGACATACAGTAGTACAGTATAATTGCATTTTTGCTATCACTGGTTTATCAAGACCAGTCAGTGCTAGAAAAATTAAACAAATGGTCCACATTTTTCATGCATAATCATAATTTATATGCATACAAAATCATTTTTCATATATTAACTAGGTCTGAAAATGTTATAACTTCTATATACTGTATTGTATATAAAGGTTTTAAGAAAAAAAAAAAAGGAAGATTTGGTGAAAAGTAACAAAGAAGGCTAATTAACATACAGTATTTGTAAATCCATAACGATATGATTTGGATTTTAAAGGTTGCAATGTACATGCATATTTGCAAATTTTATATACAATTCAGATAACTGTACTGTATATACCTTGAAACAAAATACCCATAACAATTATACACTGTATAATATACAAAGATAGGTTAAATTAAGACCATAAAAACTAAACCTCTTCTAAAGTCTGCAAAATACTAATAACTGTAGCAACATCTCTGCTTACCTTTAACAGAAAATTACAACCATTTATACAGAGGTGAGATTACTGTTTACATCTAAATCCTGGCATTGTTATAGTGCATGTTGCAAATCAAGATTTGTCAACTTAAAGACCAATTCATCATCGTACCTGTGATTTACTACTTTAACTTTACTTTCCTCCTAGTTTTGAAGCAAAACAAATCTATACTGTACTAAACAAATGCATTGTACATTTGTTTAAAACAGTAAAAATATATAAAGCATAAAATACTCACGCCGTTGACAAAATTCTAAATCTTTCTTCCGCAATTTTCTTTTCCTCTGGATCCTGAAACTTGTCAGGGTGGGTTTTTGATGCAACAGCTCGGAAGGCCCGCTTAACCTCTTGTTTTGTTGCATCGCGAGTGATCTCGAGTACTAAGAATAAAAAAAATGTTAAGTAAGATCATATACAGTATTTTTAGTCTTGATAAAATGAATTATCACTAAATTTAAATACTGTACAGCAATGCATCTATTATGAGTGCTGATGGGCCAAATGTATCCCACAAATCAATAGATTTTAGTACCTACTTAAATCTTATCCATCCTAACAGTACAGTTTTGACAATTAGAAAATAAACTTTGTCAAAACTCCCTTGCACAATTTAACAGTACACTTTCGTAATTACCCTAGTCATACTTGAAGGCGTTTACTCATTTCGAGTGACCATATTTATAAAGTACAATTTACAGGCCTAGTTTTTTTTTCCATTTTCAATACATTTCATTTTCATAATATAGTTAGGCATAGAGCAAAGACCACAGGGGGAGCGAATCACTATAGTTTATTGATAGATGCAGGTTAATTCATACTTTTCTTTTTTAACGAGTTTCTGTACTATACTTTCTCATAAGATAATGTACACGTATTCTTATTTTAAAACCTAACCTAACCCATAATTGACATTTATTATATTTACCAGAGTGAATGAATGACTTATTACAGAGTACAGTATTGGAATATTTTTTATTTATATATTCAAGAGTTCTTACATTCTTGTACAGCCACTAGCACGCATAGCGTTTCAGACAAGTCCTTAATCCTAAATTTTCACACACACATCCCCTAGGAAGCAGCCCGTAGCAGCTGTCTAACTCCCAGGTACCTATTTACTGCTAGGTGAACAGGAGCATCAGAGTGAAAAACTCTGCCCATTTGTTGCTGCCGCCACCGGGGATCGAACCCGTACCCTTAGGACTACGAACCCCGGCTGTCCATTCAGCCGTCAAGTCCCCATGTATGTATATGTAGGGGCCTCGTAGCCTGGTGGATAGAACGCAGGACTCGTAATTCTGTGTCGCGGGTTCGATTCCCGCACGAGGCAGAAACAAATGGGCAAAGTTTCTTTCACCCTGAATGCCTCTGTTACCTAGCAGTAAATAGGTACCTGGGTGTTAGTCAGCTGTCACGGGCTGCTTCCTGGGGGTGGAGGCCTGGTCGAGGACCGGGCCGCGGGACACTAAAGCCCCGAAATCATCTCAAGATAACCTCAAGATAACCTATGTATACATACATATGTCTACAAACATATGTAAACAAAACATTCACAGACTACAAACCACAGCTTTTTAAAAATGACTCAGAACTTAGCTTATAGGATAAAACAACCAGTGGGCAAAATAGCTAATAAACAATTATCTCCTCAGCAACCTGTATTAGCCAAAATTTACAACAAACTCTACACTAGTGCATTTAGATTTGTATTTTTTATTATGGCTGCATTTATTTTATTTAATAATACATTCTTGCAAACTTACTAATAGACAAAACTTAGCAGACTGGGCTAGAGGTCACCAGAGTGCCAAGACCACAATATACTCATATCATATACACCATTATACACCGTGCTGGTTGGGCATATCAATTTAAGTATATCTACATTTTGTATTTTGTTTAAAGTTGTTTGCGTTCCATTATACAAAATACTTAACATAATGTAGGTCATGTGTTTGGTTTAAAAAAAAAATCCGTATGCTGTGTGTGAAGTGATGTGTATCCTCCCTGCCCGGTGCCAGGAGCAGGTGTAGGGCGGCCACACGTGGCAGGTGTGTGAGCAGGGACAGGTGTGTGGAGCGGGGACAGGTGTGTGGACCCGGAACATCTGTCAAGAGGTCAACACCCACACGGAGAGGCCAAGCTGTAACCATGTCAACTCTGGGATGCTGCACAGGGCTGGAGATGCTCTACTTTGCCTGCCAGCCTACACTCACGCTCATAGCAGTTGTTTTCCCCGCAGTAGTAGTCCTCGACGTAGCCATTGGTGGGCTGCAAGACGATACAGAGGGAATAGAGAAGGAGGAAGCGCCACATCATCAGTAGGACGACAGCTCCTCACCCGCCTCTCGCCGCTGCCACACACACACTGCGGCCAGGGTTGCCAGATATAAATTGCTGAAAGTAGCGACCTGACGGTCAAAAAGTAGCGAATTTGTAATAAAAGTAGCCCAATTTTTTGTTGAGTGACTGATACGGGTTTCAAAGTAATATATTTTGATATATAGAGTACACTACACGATGTTAATTGTTTTATTCATATTATTTCTGCACACACACACATACAAAAAAAGAAACCCGGATTTCTAGCAAACATATAAACATAGTTCACACATATAAACGGAGCTCTACAAATCAAGGGACCCAGAATGTGGAATGACCTTCCCAATCATGTTAAAGACTGTACCTCTCTCAACCAGTTTAAGATATAAACTAAGCACTACCGGATAAATTCCCTGTAACCTACCTTACCTCTATATTGTCAACCCATGTCTGTTTTTTTAAACAACACTTTGTCGACCTAATTGTATTTGTGCTGCTTTTTCTGCCATGTTCCCCTCTTTTTTATTTTTATTTGTTCTCAACACATTTTATACTTTAATCTCAATTAGTATTAAGTTTTAGTCTTTAATGTTTTTCCTGCCCGAAACAATTTGCGTAAATAATCACTGATTTTCTCAGCAAAAGCGGTGAAATTCTGCGAAGAAGAAAATGTATTACCATGAGTTGGAGACTAACCGACTAAGTAGCGCGCGCGCACCGAGCGGGGTACTTAAATGCGAGACGCGGACACTGCCTTGATAGCGTTGTTCCTTATTTGCGATTGATTGATGAAGATTAAGCTACCCAAGAGGTGGCACAGGCATGAATAGCCCGTAAGTGGAAGATTTTTTTGGAGTGAATGTGATCTTTGGTCGTAAAAGGATATACTGCGTGCTGTGCTTAGTTTAGTTCATTTATTATGCACCCAATACCCATCTTGTAGGCGGTAGTGGAAAGGGTTACAGAGGCACATAATGGGCTCAGGGACTGAACCCCACAATTCATTTAGCTAAGCAAGTTACAATCTGTGCTCGCATTTAAATTGTCAGTCTATGGCTGCTATCGCGGGGTGCTTGTTTGTGTTGCATCTGACCATAAATAATCATCATTGAGTTGCTTAACATTAATTGCACAAATTAGCCCAACTTGCTTTTTAAATTAGCCCAAAAAGTAGCAAGTAGCGAAATTAAAAATTTGGGAGCGCGGGGCTCTCAAAAGTAGCCCAATTCGCTACTTGTAGCCCAATCTGGCAACCTTAAACACTGCCATCAACACATGCGATTCGAAAAAACACCCACAAATTTGTGTCGATTTAAATGCATTTGTTTAATCTCATAGGTTTTAAATTGTTTGAAAATTATCCGAAAAATCTTACGTACTATACGTTACACGTGTTAAAAAATAACTGTTTATAATAGAAACACATCTATTATGTCTACTTTAAGTAGACATGTTTCTGTCTGTTTTAATCACCGATATTAATTTCTTTATTTTTATTAAACGAAAAAGTGTAGAATGAAATAATTAACATAAAAGCAAAACAATATTACATGTCACCTATTTCACACTTCATTCTACTTTTGGATTTGGCTTATGCTAGAATTATATTGGTTTATTGCTAATGTACAACAAAGAAACAGTAATTATATATGCATTAGTTTACAAGTTAGTCTAATAGTAAAGACTGTGTAACTTTCAGGCTTTAATAAGAGCAGAATATGATTGAAAATTCATTTACAATTTAATGAGCTGTTGCGGAAAGTCTCCAGAACCAATGACCAGTCACGTGTCGTACAAGTTGTAATGACCATTAACATACAATGAAAGTTATTTGACAAACAATACATAGTTTGAGTTTACCCTAGCTGTATATTACATTTTTCTATTGTTACCCTATGGTAATAACAGTAGGAGAGGGGGGCAAGAGCCATAATAAGTGCCGTGAGAGAGACGACGACGACGGGTGACCAGTAGACCGCCTTCAGCGACCCTGGCAGTCTCCGGCCGGGAGAGAAGGGTCACACCTCCTGCCTCATCTCCCTCCTGGTCTACAAGGAATACTTGTCATCAGTATTCATATAAATGTAAGGGGGAACCCGACATGGATGTTTTAATACACGGGTACAACTGGGTTAGTTTGACCTAACCCTAGGCCGGGGTTGAGGCGTGCCGGGCCCAGTCAGGTCTTACTGATGTAACTAGTCCTATTGACACTTATATTGGTGGAATATACTTAAATTAGGCTGGTGCATTGAAGGTCCAAGCTGAGAGGTCACCATGAGGTCTAGATATTTATTTTATGTGCATACCAGAAGGTACATAAAGGTGAGAGTACATATTGGTGCTTGAGTATTACATTCTTACAAAGCCACTAACACGCTTGTCCTTAAGCTAACTGATAAAAGTAGTAATATACCTATATTTTCTGAGGTTCCACCGACGCTAGTGGCCTCGACGAGGACAGGAAGCCAGCAGCTTGTCAATTGTCCCCCTCCCCATTTGCTCTGATGATCTTTTCCAGTTGGATTTTAAAATTTAAGAATTTTGACATTTACGGCTTCGGCGGGTAGGCGGCTCCATGGGTTTATAACCCTGTGGGTGAGGCAGCATCATCTCCTGTTCTCAGTCCTACAGTGTGGCTTGTTGAGCTTGAAACCATTGCTCCTGTATGTGTTACATTTGACCTTTTGAAGAAATTGTCCGTATCAACATAGGAAGAAACTCAGGAAAATGAAAGGTAGTGAACCCAGGAAAAGAAGGTAGTGATTCATCTTCTTTTTTTAATTTCATGTAACTGTTATCATTTTTTTGTCTATAAATTTTGCAAGTATTTACCTCCTTAAAATTTTCTTAGATTAAGGACCTGCCCAAAACGCTGCACGCGCTAGTGGCTTTACAAGACTGTAATTACCATATTTGTATCCTCACATTCCTTATGTGCATTCTTGTATATGCATAAATAAATAAATAAATAAATTCAATTGCATATATCTCTGGTGTACCCCCATTTACAATAATAATATTACTACAGTATTATTAATTTTTATTCTCGATAAGGTACAATGGGTTGGTGAGATTACATAAGATTAATGTTTTTACATTCTTGTATAACCACAAACACACACAGCATTTTGGGCAGGTCCTTATTCAAACATGTCGGGTAAGATGAAGAAATACATTGTAGCAAGGTTTTATATCAACATGTAACTACAATATTAATTGACAGAGGTGATTACACTTACAAAGATATGTCTTGAAGTACTAATATTGAGGAAGTAGATGGTACAAGGTACAGTGTGAGTTTGAAGCACAAGGTAGGAAACTATGGAAATGAAATTAGGTACTTTTTGGTTTTACTTTTGAACAGGGGGATGGGTTTGACAATATATTTTAATTCAATAGGGAGTAAGTTGCATAGATTGGATCCATTTATTTGCATAGATTTAATTTGACTCTGGGGATATCAAAGAGAGATTTCTAGTGTAGTGCTCATGAGTTCTATTATACCTATCAAGGAAAAGTTTCAGATCAAGATTATCATTTATGAACAAGGTTTTGTACATGTAAATAGCACATGAGAATGTGTGGCGTGTGTGTTTAGCATGGTAAGGGACTTAAACAGAGGGGCTGTGTGTTGTCTGAAGACAGAGTTTGTTAGTTATGATAGATATTTGGATTACTGTAACTAAGCATGGAGACCTCACAGAAGAACATCGATTCTCTGGAGAAGGTGCAACACTGCGCAACAAAAATCATTCCAGAGGCAAGTCAACTAACATACGAGGAACATTTGAGGGCCACAGGGGCTAACACCACTGCAAACCAGACATGACAGGGCGGATATTATTGAAACTTATAAAATACTAAACAGTTTAGAGGATGTTGATCTGAAAAATTTCTTAAAAAGGTCAGATGTAACAAACAAGGAGCAAGTTTGAAGCTCAAACAAATTTTACGGTTTCAAGCTCAAACAAGTTTTATGGTTTCAAGCTCAACAAGCCATAATTTAGGACTGAGAACAGGAGATGCTTCTTTCATCCACAGGGTTATTAACCAATGGAACTGCATACCCTGCCAAAGCAGGTAAATGACAAAACTCTGCTAACATTTAAAGTACTGTACTGTACAGCTGGAAAATATCAAGGCAAATGGGGGGAACCTTTAATAAGCTGCTGGCTTCCTGTCCTCGTCAAGGCCACTAGTGTTAGTGGTAAACTTGGGTAAATCTGGTAAACATCCTCTAAATTATTAAGTGTTTTAAAATTTTGTGACATCTGCCCTGTCATGTCTAGTTTGTGTTGTTAGCCCTATGGCCCTCAACCCTTCCTGATATGAGAGTTGACTTAGCTAATGGAATATTTTTTGTTGCCCAGTTTTGCACTTTCTTTAGAGCAGCTATGTTCTTTTGACGATGAGGTCTCCATGCTTGGATACAGTAATCCAAATAGGGGTGCACCAGAGATTTATACAGTTGAATTGCTATCTTTTCCTTAAAGTCAAAGGTACACTTGATTATTCCAAGGGTTTGGTTACCTTTTTTGACTGCTGCTCCTTTCTGTTGTGCAACTTAGCGAACAGTGGATTTTGACTCCAACGTCCTCTTCTTCATCATTCTACTATAACATTATATTATTGGTAAACAATAGCAGTGCCCGTGGTATAGTGGTTAAGATGCTCGCCTGGCGTTTCACAAGTTCTTTGTCCTGGGTTCGTATACTGGCCGGGCAAGATTTACTGGGCGCAAATCCTTAACTGTAGCCTCTGTTTAACCCAACAGTAAAATGGGTACCTGGTTAAGACGATTTGGTGGGTCGTATTCCAAGCAACATAGGATTAACCACTGCACTGCACCAAACAGCAAATGTCATTTTGTGAGTTGTGCATTTTTTTTTTACTTACCTTGACCTTACCTTGAGGTTACCTTGAGGTGCTTCCGGGGCTTAGCGTCCCCGCGGCCCGGTCGTCGACCAGGCCTCCTGGTTGCCGGACTGATCAACCTAGGCTGTTGGACGCGGCTGCTCGCAGCCTGACGTACGAGTCACAGCCTGGTTGATCAGGTATCCTTTGGAGGTGCTTATCCAGTTCTCTCTTGAACACTGTGAGGGGTCGGCCAGTTATGCCCCTTATGTGTAGTGGAAGCGTGTTGAACAGTCTCGGGCCTCTGATGTTGATAGAGTTCTCTCTCAGAGTACCAGTTGCACCTCTGTTTTTCAACGGGGGTATTCTGCACATCCTGCCATGTCTTCTGGTCTCATGTGATGTTATTTCTGTGTGCAGGTTTGGGACCAGCCCCTCTAATATTTTCCACGTGTAAATTATTATGTACCTCTCCCGCCTGCGCTCAAGGGAGTACAGTTTTAGGCTCTTTAGTCGGTCCCAGTAATTTAGATGTTTTACTGAGTGGATTCTAGCAGTAAAGGATCTCTGCACGCTCTCCAGGTCAGTAATTTCTCCAGCTTTGAAAGGTGCTGTCATTGTGCAGCAGTACTCCACTCTAGAGAGCACAAGCGTTTTGAAAAGTATCATCATCGGTATAGCATCTCTAGTGTGAAAAGTTCTTGTTATCCATAGGCTATAGGTTATCCATATGTTATCTTAGGCTATATTCTAATGTTTTTTAATGTTTTCATTACTGTTTTAAAATGAAAATAGTTGAGTTTGGAATCATTTTGACATTAACTTTACCTGACCATTTATATAAACAATAAAAATATGTCCTTAACAATTGCACTATGAAGTTTTTGCCAAAAACAGGTGAGCAGTGCAGGGGTTAAGGAACAGTTTGTTGCATCTGACAGGTCCGTTTACCAAGATGGCTCACATCTTGCACTCGAAACTCTTTGATTCCTCCTGCATCTGAACTCCATGCTCTTTTCCTTCATTCGAGCTCTCTCTCTCTCCTTGGCCTTGCTCAAGCTCTCTACTTCAGGTCTCATCTCAGCTATCACAACACATCACTACATTGCCAACAACCAACTTCTGTAATAAAGCCTATATTAAATAAACATAAAAAAGCACTAAACACACTTGAGATTTATCACCTGAACTCGAATACATAAGCTTACGTTACAATTTCCTTCAAATAGTAGCTAATTTTATTTTGACTAATCTTTCTGGCTGGTTTCCTAAATTTTGTGAAGGTCTCTGATATCCGTGCTTCCATGACCTTGTATTATTTTTATTTATATATACACAAGAGTTCTTGCATTCTTGTACTCGCCTAATTGTGCTTGCGGGGGTTGAGCTTTGGCTCTTTGGTCATTTGAGTAAAGACACTGGTAAAGACATTTGGTAAAGACACTGGCATGCATATTGTTTCGGGCAGGTCATTAATCCTAATTTTTTCCCAGAATACGACCTGCCAAATCATTTAACAAACCAGGTACCCATTCACTGCTAGGTGAACAGAGGCTACAGTTAAGGATTGGCACCCAGCCAATCCTCTCCAACCAGTATACGAACCCAGATCAAAGTGGTTGCGAAGCGCCGGGCGAGTGTTTTACCACTGTGCCACGAGGACTATTAAGTGTTAATACTGTAGTATTATTAAGTTATTACTTAAGAGTTAATGCTTAATAATACTGTTAAGAACTGTAGAGAAAATAAAATTCTGGTCCTGGCCCCTGGTAAGTAAGCATGGGTCTGAGTCTTGGTAAGGTCTTTAGTTGTAACAATAATAGTGTGTAAGTGCTGGAGTACTATTGAAGACTAGATTGTGAAGGGGTTTTCCTTGCATTCAAGGACTGAAGTAGCCAATGCTATAAGAAAATTAAAGATAAGCATCCAGATATTCCTCTTACTGCTGTTATATCCGCATACATGTTGCTCTCCACAAACACGCAATGATTATGTATATCTAGGCCTAAAATGTGTACTTGTAATGCATAACTGTCTATCAGTGCATTAATCATTCAATTTATTAATCAATATAATTTTTAAATTTATTCTTTGGGTACCATTTATACAGTCATTTAAAGAGACCTATTATTCTACCATTAAAATTACCTATCACAGTTATTCAGTAAATCTTTGCTATTGCACCAATTTTATTGTCAACACCATCACAAAAAATCTTGACTCTGTTATTTTCCCCATAACAAAAAATCAAACTACAGTAATGCAAAATAGTCTAATAGATATAAAAGTTACCACATACCATATATAATAATTGTTCATGGAAGCATAAGTATGATCAAGTCTCTAGTAATCCATTTTTTCCTTTCAGATGGCTAAACAAGGTCCTCGTAAATTTACCGGAAATGCTCAGGATTATATTGATTGGTTTAAAGGTGTTGAATTTGCACCAGTAAGTATTGGCTTTGTAATGTACTTCATTTGTTGGATGATTATGATGGGGTGTAGAGGAATCTGACCAAAAGAAATAGGAGAGAAAGAGAGAAACCAAATACTGTAAATAATAAATAAATAAATAAATTTTATTCAGGAAAAGTACATACATAGTTGATTTACAAACATAATGATGGATTTATAGACAGAGCTAGTACATACAATACCTAAAGCCACTAATACTCATAGCGTTTCGGGCAAGGTGTGGGGGGGGGGGAAACTTAGACTAAAACTTGATAGTAATTGGGATTAGGTATAAATTGTGTTGAAAGAAGGAATAAAAAATAAAAAAAGGGGGGGAACATGGCAGAAATCAGCAATTGTACACGGTGGTGAACAAACAGCATTGTTTAAAAAATAGCAAGACATGGGTTGACATTTAGGGGGTAAGGTAGGTTACATTGAGAACAAGAATGAACATGGAGAATAAAAATGAACAAGATGACACTATACCCATGACCATATTTTCCACACCCACCCATTGCAGCTCATGAAGTACCACCACTTATGTGCTCCAACATGACATCAACAGCAGTACAATACAGCTTCATACAACTAAGTGTAATGTGCTTATTGAGAGATCATCTAAAAAATATTTGAAACATTCTTGAACAATTTTTGTTTCCACATACCCGTGTTCTTAAAACACTTTTCGTGTAATAATCACATGCAATCCTTGCTTCCTCAGTGACCCCCCCCCCACCCTCGACCCCACCACCCCAAAACCACCCCTCCCCCACATCCCCAACCCCACCCACCCCTCTACCTACCTACCTCTAAATATATATTCACTAGTCTAAATACACACATGCACTGGCATACTGAAAGGGAATTATGAGGAAATGAGAAGTTTCCTAAGGGATATACCATGAGACACAGACCTCAGAGCTAGGTCTGTACAAGACATGATGGACTAGGTCACCCAAGTGTGTCAGGAGGCAGTAAACAGGTTCATCCTGGCCCAAAAAGAAAAATCCGAGAAGCAAAAGAAGAATCCATGGTTTAATAGGGCATGTATGGAAGCAAAGGAAATGAACAAAAGGGCGAGGAGGAACTTCCGAAATAACAGGACACCAGAAAGCAGAGAGAGAGATACCAGAGAACCAGGAATGAGTATGTTAGTGTGTGAAGACAAGCAGAGAAAAATTATGAAAATGATGTAGCAAGCAAAGCCAAGACCGAACCAAAGCTACTCCACAGTCACATCAGGAGGAAAACAGTGAAAGAACAGGTAATGACACTTAGAACAGGCGAGGACAGGTACAGTATACAGAGAATGACAAAGAAGTGTGTGAAGAACTCGACAAGAGGTTCCAGGAGGAGGTTTAAACATTGTCATCTCAATTCTCGTCCTAGGTTTTACAATTTAGCATCAATGTGTTCACAATAGAATTCTTTACAGGACTAAATGAATATAAAGCCCAAAAGCTCAACGAGAAAGTGAGAGCATGTTACCCGGGAGCACGCAAGAGCAATAGAATGTGTACACTCTACACTTTGGACATCTCATTTCTCACCTAGGTCTTTCATTTTGGTATCATTGTGTTTGCAATAGAATTCCCTACAGGAGTATATGCAAATACAGTATAAAGTTCAAAAGCCCGGCGTACCACCCACAGCAAACAGAGAAAGTGACGGAGCATTACCTCGGTGAGCGCTAATAAAGAGCAATAAAATTGGTATTCTCTTTCAACTTTGTTACCTCAGTCCTGGTCCTAGGTCTTTCATTTTGGTATCAATGTATTTGCAATGAAATTCCCTACAGGAGCATATGCATATAATGTTCAAAAACCGCCGTGCGGCCATTCTGAAGCCACCGCCAATTACTGTCAAGCACTCAATGCCGAGTCCTCAGCGGACCTGCCTCTAGGAAACAGGACAACTCAATGCTTAGTCGTTGCCGAGCAAAAGTGTTAAGAAGCACATCAACAAACTGGAAAAGGTGCAAAGACATGCTACTAAGTGGCTCCCAGAACTGAAGGGCAAGAGCCATGAGGAGAGGTTAGATGCATTAAATACTGTATGCCAAAACTAGAAGATAGAATAAAAAGAGGCGATATGATCACTACATACAAGATAGTAACAGGAATTGATAAAATTAACAGGGAAGACTTCCTGAGACCTGGAACTTTAGAGAACAAGAGGTCATAGATTTAAACTAACTAAACAAAGCAGCCGAGGAAATATAAAAAAATTCACTTTACCAAACAGAGTGGTAAACGGTTGGAACAAGTTAGGTGAGAAGGTGATGGAGGCCAAAATCATTAGTACTTCCAAAGTGTTATATATAACAAAGAGTGCTGGGAAGATATGGGACACCACAAGTGTAGCTCTCATACTGTAACTACACTTGGGTAATTACACAATTAATTTATTACACACCATGTCCATCCATCTACTCCTTGGCTTTCCTCTTTTCCTCTTGCCCATTTGAATACACAAACACTTATCCATTTAATCATTCATTTGTTCAACATGACCAAATAATTTGAATAAACTCTCCTCAATCTTAAAATTTTCTGACTTTTGTACTTGGCTTTCCCCTGACACATTTGTTAAGTTACTAACACCACAAATGTAGCCAAGTGTCCATTTTTACTGCTCCAGCTCAGTTTTTTATGCTTATGTCACACAAGCATCATGCATTCATAGATAAAAGTAGGCACTACAACTCCATTATGTTACCCTTTAATGACTTTTCTTTCAGTATTATTCTACCTTACTTGAGTTTTCATTTTATTTCAATATATATATATACAATAGTTCTTACATTACAAAGTCACAAGCACACATTGCAACAGTATCTTTTCCTTTCCTCTACCTCTGTTGTATTAAGTCTTCTTGTCAGCTGCTGAATCTAGTCATTTTTTCCTGCGTACCCCAGTTTCCCCACACCAAATTTTCTTCTCTCTCCATTACCAATACAGTGCCGGTACTTTACAGTTGTTTTGCCAAGTTGAAATATGTACAGAAAGAAGGAAGCAACAAACACCAATAATCTTTAACAGTTTTCTTTAAACAATGAATATATAAACAGGGGCCTGTAGTGCAGTGGTCTGCATTATCAGCTCACTAAGGTCCAGGGTTTGATTCCTGCGGTAGGACAAAAACTGTTGGGAATAGTTTCATTTCGCATGCTGCATCTGTTTACCTAGCAGTAAATAGGTACCTAGGAATTAAGGAACTGTTGTGGGTTGCATCCTGGCGAGGCCAGTCATTGGTCTAGGAGGACGTTGATAAGCCTAACATGCTTACTGTGCCTATCTGTTTAATTCACCCCATTTTAGCAATGATTAATAATTTTCTGTTCAAAGTGTTAGTAAAAAATATTTTTCGGAATTTCAGTTCGCAAATCAAGCGAGTTTTTTCTCAACAGGTGGTGCTTCCAGACAGCCAGACAGATGGTGAAGGTCTACCTTTAAGTAAAGATGAAGAATTAAGTCTCCCTCCACTGCCAGACTACATGCGACGTGAACTTGGCCACACGTATGCTCAGAAGTACCAAAAAGAATTTGAGAACACCAAGGTTAGTACAGTACTGTAATAGGTTGCTCATATTTTTTAATGTTTGCCCTATTTTTCATAATTATATTAACATGTGTAGGTACGGTATAGTAATAAAGTTGGCAAATTTGATGGTTACCAGGAGGAAGTTATTATACTAATATGAAAATTAAAGCCTAACAAGTTCCAAGGATCAAACAAAATATTTAAAATTAACCCTTCCATTGTGCAACACAGCTGTAGTACTTTTTAAGTACTGCATAAGATGTAAGTCCTTCATATACATGTGTTACTGGAAGCCTAAGTTCCAGTAACAATCCCCCATCTTTAAAAAAAAAAAGTCCAGAGTGTCTCCGTTTCCTCCAAGGGCCTTAGTAAAAACGTGAGAACCATGTCTGGCACTTCACCATCCAGTGTCTGGATGTGCAGAACGGCCATACTAGGATCCATTGAACTTTTTAGCAGAAGAGTTATTATCAGGTATATTTACAGGAAAAATGTGTGTTATGTGCAGTTACAGTATAACATTTAGGTTTATGTATTTTAGTATGAATAAATACATGGTGTACATATACTTTCCTCACTCTGCTGTAGTTACTCTGTATTATTCAATTTATCCATATCTCACCTATGGTATCAGTGTCTGGGGATCTACCACCCTTAATTACCTCTGACCCCTAATTACTTGAAACAAAACAAAAAAACAAAATCAATAAGTAGAACAATAACAAATTCCAGTCCCAGACGCCACTCTGCAACCTTACCGAAACCTTTAAACATGTTAAATATCAAGTTTTTACACATACCGAGATGTTCTCTATATCTACAAAACTAAATTGCAATGATAATCCTGATTACACACAGAGATCACACTAACGTGATGCATTAAATGAACAAATCCACAAGGGCTGTGATGAGGATTCGAACCTGCGTCCGGGAGCATCCCAGACACTGCCTTAATTGACCTTAAATTGCGCATCGCATCATATGATGCTTTGGAGTACTACGCAAGATTTGAACGGCCCGCGAATACACGGGGTTCACCACACCTTCATCAGGGCTCTTGTAAACAGACACCATTTAAAAAAAAATCGTGGGCCAAATTCCCGGGTGTTAGGGGCCTCAGTATTGAGTGAGCAACTAAGCCTGACACACGCAGCATGAGCTCACAGCACTGCTGTTCACCTTGTTCACAAGGTGAAACAGCACCAAAATGAAATAAAAAAATGAAACAAGAGAAATGCTCTACAAATCAAGGGACCCAGAATGTGGAATGACCTTCCCAACCATGTTAAAGACTGTACCTCTCTCAACCAGTTTAAGATAAAAACTAAGCACTACCTAATAAATTCCCTGTAACCTACCTTACCCCTCTTGTCAACCCATGTCTGTTTTGTTTTTTAAACAACGCTGTTTGAATGTAATTGTCTGTAATAATTTGTAATTGTATTTGTGCTGCTTTTTCAGCCATGTTCCATCCCTCTTTTACCTCTATTTTTATTTGTTCTCAACACATTTTATTCTTTATTCCCATTAGTATTAAGCTTTAGTCATTAATGTTTTTCCTGCCCGAAACGCTTTGCTTAACACTTTCGCGCTTTAGATTAGAGATAACTCGTCGCTGTTTTTTCTTACGATTCCGCATAACAGACTACTTTTCTCGTCCATCGAAAAAATATTTCTATAAATTCCATTTTTTAACCGAAATGGATGGGGATACTTTTGTTTTGTAGAGAATTTATTTGCGAATTTTTTGGTACCAGAATGAATATTATATCACATAAACTTCTATGAGTAAAAAAAAAAAATACACAAAGTATGTTTGGGGGTGTGGCGAGCGTGTGGCAGTGGGTTCCCTTTAGCCGTTGATATATCCAACACGTGGGAAATATTTGTATGTGTTATGTATATGTCTGTGTAGGGAATTTTACTGCGATCACTGTCATACAAATTATAAAATGTTTCAACAAGTATAAACATGACAAACCTCAAACGAACGAAAACAATGCGTTCGTTTCTGCCGCGAACGCATACTGAGCGACGTGGTTCTATATTTGGCGCTTCTCTTACACATGCTTTGTACAAATGTTATACAGTTCATCTTATAGAAAATTTTATTGCGAACACATTGGTATAAAAAAGAAATACGTACATAGAAAAGTAGGGTCAGGAAACGTATAAACATTCCAAGCATGATTTCCCCCCTGTGTTTTCGCCAGTGCGCTCGCGGCTAACTACTCTCCACTTCACACACTCTTGCGGGTGGGCAATTACCTATATTAAACATTCATATGCATATGTCCGTGTAGAGAATTTTATTGCGATTCCAATGATACCAAAATTACCGATGTAGGACAACTGTAGGCTTCGCAACCATTAAGAGTGGAAACATTTTGTTGCTGTTTGGCACTCTCGGCGAGTGATCTGCATAGTTTTTTATTTGGTGTTGATACTCCTTATGCTTGGGCGGCATTTTATAGGTATGCTCTTATAGACAATTTCATTGCGAACACAGTGATACCAAATTTAAATACGTGCGCCTTCAATTATTGTCAGGACAGTCAAAAGAGTGTACACTTTTTCGGTCTTACCGCGTAGGCGCGCGAAGTGCCGAAAGCATCTGGGGTATTGTTTTTTTTTGAGCGCCGAGAGCGCGAAAGTGTTAATAGTGGCTTTAGGCATTGTATGTACTAGCTCTATCTATTAATCCAACAAACTTTGTAAAATCTCTTGTATGTATGTACCTTACCTAAATAAACATTTATTTTTATTTTTTTTGTGACCACAGCATCGCCTAAAAATGCCATAATATACTTGTTCATGCTATTATGTAGTGATGATATTATTACAGAAGACCCCTGACTGTGATAAAACTGGCTAGGGTTCTGATAATAGCTGGATTGTGGTGATATTTAGCGCTGTGCTCCATGGAGGGAGGAGTAATGCTGTGGGAGGCAGGGTAGTGGCGTTGTCTTCTGACTGTGTGTGGCCACCTTTTATTGACTACACTCCCCATACCAGCTTAGTGGTTCGCTATGGTGAACACAAATGTACATACAGGTACTTACATATAACGTGTGTATAGAGGGTATAAACAGCAAGAGGAGTAGGTTGGGAGCCGCCATTTTGGTGAGGGCGGTGGTGTCGTCTTCACGACTTACCATGTTGTTTACTGGTGACCACGATGGTCTTTGGGCACCATACCAGTTTACTTGTATAAGTATGGTGAATAAAACAGGTAGATACTTGTATATAATGTGTTTATATAGCGTAATAACACCACAAACAGTATTGTTGGAGGAGACATATTAGTGAGTCTGGCCTTGAGGGCGGCAGCCACCAGCTGACTGTGTGAGCTGGTGGCTGGATTACGTCTTTGTGCTTTTACTCACCACCAAGCTTAGATGTTCCTAATACCTAATTCACCCAAATCTTTAGTACTAAAGTATGTACAAGTTATTGCTTACCTTTATTGATGACTCCTTGTTGGCATATGGAAGACGGTGAGGAGGGGTGGGAGAGGAGGAGAGGTGTTATTGTTTGGAACGAAAGTACCTTTCCATTATAACATCATGCAGTGATGACTTCTTTGGAGTACACTCTATCCTATATTTTGCCTGCATACCACTAGGACCTGCTTGTGGCTCACTGCTTGTTTTTCTTATTAAAAACCTTTCCATGGAGACTGGTTTTCCTACGTTGTAACACTTGTCTGTAGTGAGGCATCAGTGTCATTAATAAGGTTAAGACAATGGCCTACTACAGCATGCTCTGGGCGAGT
Organism: Procambarus clarkii; assembly: GCF_040958095.1. NCBI lineage: Eukaryota > Metazoa > Arthropoda > Malacostraca > Decapoda > Cambaridae > Procambarus > Procambarus clarkii. Next base: position 19,093,405 of record NC_091219.1, read on the forward strand.
TGTTTCAATAAAAGTTTGCATTTTTTCCCATAATCTACACAATTTCTTAATTGTTGAGGAAAGGACATTCTGTACTACCTCCTCCTGAAGAAATTTCCTCGGCTGTCTCTTGTTGCTGCTCCTTGTGAAAAGCTAGGAGTTCTTCAGTGGTCAGCTCTTCGCTGTGTTCATCAACCAACTCGCAACACAAAACACTCAACTCTCACAACACTATGAATGCCACTTCTTTTTCTAAATTTCTCAAACCATCCCCTGCTCGTCTTAAACTCTTTCGTATCTGTATTACTCGATCCAAGGGTTTTCTTTAAAAGGTCTTCGTGCAGTTGCCTTGCTTTTTCACAAATGATGGCCTCTGAAACGCTATCATCTCCTAACTCCTTGTCGTGTATCCAAGTTAATAACTTTTTCAACATCCTCAAGTGTTTGTGATCTTTGTTTCATGATTGTTGATACACCTTTTGGCACTTTAGCACTCGTAATGTCCTTTTTCTTAGCAATTATAGTACATATCGTTGACATAGATTTCTTGTACAGCCTAGCTAGTTCAACAACCCATGTGCCATTTTCATGTTTACAAATGAATTTTTGTTTTCCTCTATGGTCATCCTCACATGTGTTTTCTTGGATTGAACCTTATCACTGGCTTTCTTGGGACCCATGGCAAGATATATAATAATTACTTTTATATTCAAATACCCCAAAATTAAAAAAAAACACTAATTCTTTACAAAGAATTCATGCGCGATTGTTACTTGGCGGAAGGCACTAGTAAACTGAGGCGCGGTCGCCGTGTCACCACGCTCTAGGTTGGCCATACACATATCAACAAATTGTTACCCGAGGCAAAGTTCGTAACCTGATAAGGATTTTACAAAGAAATTGGGCTCGTAACCCAAAAAGTTTGTAAAGAGGGGCATTTGTAAGCCGAGGTGTCACCTGAAATTTTTACTCTCGTTATCTCTGTTGACCAAACCACACAGAAAGTGAAGGGATGATGACGTTTTGGTCCGTCCTGGACCATCTTGAGAATAGGCACAGTTGATAAAATGCAAAGGGTAACCAAGGCGAAAGAATGATTTGTAGATAAAGGCAATTTCAGAATCAAGAAACTGAGGGTTGCTGATGCATAGAGCGCGGAGGAAGAGAGAGACGAAGACACCTTTCTTAACAGGAGGAGGATGGTAGGAAAAGAAGTGAATGTACATGCCACTATGCATGGGTTTGCAGTAGACAGAGAAAGAGAACCCGGACACAGAGCTGTGAACATGTACGTCAAGAAAAGGAAGGAGGGAATTAGATTCCCATTCAACTTTGAAATGGATGGAAGGAGCCAGATTGTTAAGAGAGGAGAGGAAAGGCTGGAAAAGACTAAGGTCATGAGGCCATAAAGCATAAATATCATAAACATAGCAAAGCCAGAGAGAGGAACGAGTATCATTAGAAGGAAGAACAGCAGTTTCGAAGTATTCCATGTAGAAATTGGCAAGAACAAGGGAGAGAGGGGAACCCATAGCGACACTGAAAATTTGAGTGCAATATTTACCGTTGAAAGAGTTAGTCAACACAGAGTCTTATGAGTTTGAGGAAAAACTCAAGTGGGGAAACGGGAGAGGAAGAAGGCTCTCAGTCGCCTTCTGTCTAAGGAAAGAGAGAACGTCATCGAGGGCAACATTAGTGAACAGAGTTGACATCAAGACTAAGCATCTTACAGAAGGGCTGGAGGCGCAGTCTTTCTATGAAATCCTGAGAGTGACGAAGGTGGGCAGGAGAAAAGGTGCCATGGTAAGGCGTCAGAGTTTTAGCAAGCCAGGAGGCAAGAGGATAACTGACAGAGCCCAGTGACGAAATGATAGGACGAAGAGGAATGCCAGGAGTTTTAGGTAGACCATAGAAATAAGGAAGAGAAGGGCAGATGACACGGAAACCTTTAATGAGATCGAAATCAGGACGACAAAGACTAGAGAGCTGTCTTAGTTTGCGGATAAAGGAATTTTTAAGGTGATCCAAAGGGTTAGAAGTCAGAGGGACATGTGTGCAGGAGTCAGAGAGCAAGACATCTGCTTTCTGGAGGTAGTTCTCACGGTCAAGGACAATCCCCGAATTGCCTTTGTCGTTATCTCTGACTAAAGCAAGACTTTGTCCCCTTGTTAATCCTTTAATATACCTGTAATAACTCGCCAAACTGCACGTTGTCAGGTGTCACTTGTTATATTCTCATCGCTTTAAAAATGTCAAGTTTTGTTAGTAACTAAATAGAGTATGTCTCGTAATAATTCTCGTATTACAGTATTCTAAAATATGTTACCCCTCTTATTTTTTGTTTTTTGTGCAGGTGTTGCAGAGTGCTAACACTCCTGACAGTGCACACACTTCTTGGGGAGTGGCTCTAGAGGAAGAAACATTAGCAGGCTCAGCACTTGAGGATGAAGATGTGGATGCTCAGAAGGCACAAGTTTACTTGCATTACAATTTCAACAATAAAGATCTGGAGGCAACCTTGCCCATTTTTGATGCCCGAAAGGAAGTGAGTAACTTGTGCAGTGCATGCAAGAAATGTGGGCCTTTATATCTATATATATATATAATTTTTTTTTAAAGTGTAATAGATCCAGCAAAGATTACCATTGTACCATTTACGAGTATTGTCAGCGCTTGTCAAGAGTGCTTATCTTTCAGTGACAAAGGAAGATAGTGCGCTTTGTCCTGCTTCCTAGCCATTTATACCTGTGTCACCAATAGTTTCTCTTGACATTAAGAATTTCATCATATTTCTCTCCAAAGTTGTGGATGTCAAGCTTTCACCAATATCCTATCTCTCTTTTTTTAATTTAAATAGACTTACTTTATCCACTTCATCTATGCCTCTCGAGATGTTGTACATAGTTATCGTGTCATCTTTGTTTCTTCTCTCCTCTAAGGTTGTATGGGTGAGTTCTCTCAGCTTGGCCTCATAGCACAGGCCTCTCAATTCTGGTACTAGTCTAATAGCAAACCTCTGAACTTCCTCATGAACAGCTTCTTTCGAACTGTTTAAGCCTTCTCATATAATGTGCTAATTAAGAAAAACTATGAAATAAGATCTGATCCTCTATTTGTTCTTAGAAACTCCCATAAAGTACTTTCAGCACACGTTTGCAACTTACTTCTGTTAAATCTTTTCTGTAACTCGATGTTTAAGCATCTTATTCACTACACCTGCTAATGGTTTATTTGTTAGTTTACCTCCTATTTGAAATCAGTTTGCTTGAACTGAAATGAGAGTAACATTTTAAGGTTTCTGTAATATTTCATGCTAATTTTTATATTTTTCTAGATCTTGGAGAAGATTGCTCTATATCAAGTTGTCATTATTGAGGGAGAAACAGGATGTGGAAAATCAACGCAAGTTCCTCAATTCATTCTTGATGATGCTGTGGAAAAACTTTGTCATTGCAATATTGTGGTCACACAGCCTCGCAAGATTGCTGCTATTTCTTTGGCTAGTAGAGTGTGCAAAGAACGTGGCTGGCAATTGGGAAAGTTAGTTGGCTATCAGGTAAGATTGTTGTGTTGTAAATAATTAATTAATTTATATTCAAGAAAGGACATACAGTGGTGATTGCGTGTGACATTCTTGCAGTGGCACTAACACATATCATTTTGGGCAGGTCCTTAAGCTAACAATAAATGTATTAATAATTTAATAATTCATTGTATTGGGAGACAAGAAGCAAGAGTGTGTATTCATACACGTTAGGCTTTTATCAAGTTCTCCCCCCCCCCCCCCCCCCAAGGCCTAATTACTGACCCCGCCCAGGATGGTAACCCCACATAAAGCTGGCTAATTCCTGAGTACCTATTCACTACTTGGTGAACAGACCCATTAGGTGAAAGGAAATGTGTGTAACCATTTTTGTCCCGCCCGGGATTCGAACCCAGAATTCTAGATTGTATGTCGAGAATGAACCCGCCTGTATTACTGGGACCCGTGTTAGATACATCGTAACAGAATTTGAATTCTACATAATAACTACATTATAACTTGATAGTATAGATTATGCTGTGCAGTGGAGTTGGTGTGGGTGTCAACACCAGGTGTATAGTTTGCTGGGGAAGAGGACACAAATGCTCAACTTGGATGGTTTTTGTTAGTTTCTTTTCAAATATATAGTTGCAAATATATGGTTTGTGTTTAATAATGCAAGTTGACCAGACCACACACTAGAAGGTGAAGGGACGATGTCGTCCCTTCACCCCTCTAGTGTGTGGTCTGGTCAACATACTTTAGCCACGTTATTGTGACTCATTGCCTGCTTAACACTTTCGCGCTCTCGGCGCTCAAAAAAAAACAATACCCCAGATGCTTTCGGCACTTCGCGCGCCTACGCGGTAAGACCGAAAAAGTGTACACTCTTTTGACTGTCCTGACAATAATTGAAGGTGCATGTATTTAAATTTGGTATCACTGTGTTCGCAATGAAATTGCTTATAAGAGCATACCTATAAAATGCCGCCCAAGCATAAGGAGTATCAACACCAAATAAAAAACTATGCAGATCACTCGCCGAGAGTGCCAAACAGCAACAAAATGTTTCCATTCTCTTAATGGTTGCGAAGCCTACAGTTGTCCTACATTGCTAATTTTGGTATCATTGGAATCGCAATAAAATTCTCTACACGGACATATGCATATGAATGTTTAATATAGGTAATTGCCCACCCGCAAGAGTGTGTGAAGTGGAGAGTAGTTAGCCGCGAGCGCACTGGCGAAAACACAGGGGGGAAATCATGCTTGGAAAGTTTATACATTTATACGTTTCCTGACCCTACTTTTCTATGTATTTCTTTTTTATACCAATGTGTTCGCAATAAAATTTTCTATAAGATGAAATGTATAACAATTGTACAAAGCATGTGTAAGAGAAGCGCCAAATATAGAACCACGTCGCTCAGTATGCGTTTGCGACAGAAACGAACGCATTGTTTTCGTTCGTTTGATGTTTGTCATGTTTATACTTGTTGAAACATTTTATAATTTGTATGACAGTGATCGCAGTAAAATTCCCTACACAGACATATACATAACACATACAAATATTTCCCACGTGTTGGATATATCAACGGCTAAAGGGAACCCACTGCCACACGCCCGCCACACCCAGAGCCACACCCGCCACACCCCCAAACATACTTTGTGTTTTTTTTTTTTTTTACTCATAGAAGTTTACATGATATAATATTCATTCTGGTACCAAAAAATTCGCAAATAAATTCTCTACAAAACGTATATAATATAACTTCTTATAGATGATAAAAAATTCCAAATAGGTGTACTTACCTTGTCTATGTTGATTGAAGATCAACAGTTGAGCATTTTTTCTTCACTCCACCATCTTCAGGCTTCTGATCCTGAAGTTGCTCATCTGATGTTTCTTAGGTGGAGTGAAGCTGTTGCCGGTGGTTATTTTTTCTCCACCCAAAATATCTTTCTTCGGTGGTACCTTGTGTAGCAAGGCGCAGCGCACAGTGCCACATCACAAGTTTTACATCCATATATCACGTCCCTCCTTTTGCCAGACTTGAAACAAACACGGCATCTTCTTTTTTTAGCCAAGTGCACGAGTTCATGCGTCAACTTGTAGTTGAGACGTTGTTCTGAATCTATAATTCTTGTATTTCTTGGATGCACTGGATGAATATTGTCTTCTACAGGAACCACCAAACTTGTAGTAGAATCTTCTATGAAATCAGAAACATCAAATGGTTCTATGTCCTCAATGTCCATTTCAGAATTTGTGGTTGATGAGTGGGCTTGAGGTGTTGAGGTGAACAGAGGACGCCTCGCACCAGATGGGCCGGGTGTTGAAACTGCCGCGTCAGCAGGAGGAGCTGCGCTGGCATCTATGTCGGGAACATGTGGTATGCTTGTTGTTGTTGGCCATTCCTCGCTGTTCCACACCAATAAGGCTTTTATTCCTACTGCGTGAAACTCTAATAGTGTTAGTTTTTTTTATATCTGTTGAGTAGTGGTTATACAATGCGTATGCATTGTGCATGGCCATTTGCAGAAAATAGAAAGTGATCTTCTTGGTCCATTTGTGGGTTTTTCTTGCAAACTCATAATATTTGACCATTTGATCAAAATGATCAACACCTTTCATGAACTTATTGTAATCCACTATGGCCTTTGGTTTGTTCATTTTCACAATTTCTACTCCAGTTCTCCTGTCACGTTTACGAACGCGTTTCCTGCGCTGTGCTAGAGTAGTGTCGGCATTGCGGATATTGGTGATGACAGAGCTTGTCCTTCCAAACTATAACATGATTTCTATTTCCATGAAAACTCCATGAATGAAACTCCATGAAAAGTATTTCATGGAGAAAATCTGAGAGTATCCCCATCCATTTCGGTTAGAAAATAGAATTTATAGAAATATTTTTTCGATGGACTACAAAAGTAGTCTGTTATGCGGAATCGTAAGAAAAAACGGTGGCGAGTTATCTCTAATCTAAAGCGCGAAAGTGTTAATAATGCAATTTATGGATACATAATTGACAAAAACAGTGAATACAACTGTTCTACAATGTATTATATCTACATATGTCGCACAATAACCTATTACTGGCATAGCTCAAAGAACGTGTCTTCACATTCCTTTGCTGTGAATCAGTCTGGAAATGTCATTCAGGAATGGATTCAAACACTGGCAGTAAAGACCAAATCTCTAATATGACAATAGTCTTAGGCCTAGAGTACATAGCCTCATTGCATTGCAAGCAATTACAAATGATAGCAAAATTTATTCATGTGTTTTGGGTTAACTTCATTATCCATATAATAACCATATATATATCATTGATATAAAAACCAGGGGCCAGATTTACGAGCAATTATGCAAGCACTTACGAATCTGTACATTTTGTTTCAATCTTTGTGCGGCTTTGTTTACAATTATTAAACAGTTAATGAGCTCTGAAGCACCAGGAGGTTGTTTATAACAATAGCAATAGTTGATTGGGAAGTTTTCATGCTTGTAAACTGTTTAATCCTTCTGTTGCTAAGGGCTATTTGGCCATTGTCACCCACAGGCACATAACAAAAAAAAAAAATTCTAAACCTGTTAACTTGTGTTCCCTGAACACAGGAAAAAATAATAAAAAAATCATAAATGTATATTTTGGCCGCTATAGGGCGGGGAAGTCTGGCAAAAAGGAGGCGCTGACTCAGCATGAGTCTGAGGTGGTCTGCTCAGCCCCAGCTGTTGGGCAGGATTGGCCACAAAGAGAAAATTACCTAATTATTTCAATGTCTCTGATTGATTGATTGATTGATTTTTTTTGTTTGTTTTTTCTTTCTGTAATAATATTCAATAGTGTGTAGTGTGATATATTTATGTAATAAAATGTGTGAATCATCGCTGTACTCATAATTATGGTGAGCATATTATTGATTAAATTGTGTTCATAAAACAATAAAAAAATACTTTGTCGGTTATTACACTATATACACAGGTTATATATACGTATCTGAATGTTTTGTTCACCATAATGAACCACTAAGTTGATATTGCGAGTCATAAAGCAGCGAGGTGTGGCCACCACATCTGCCAGTCAACCTCTCTCCGCCATTCCCTCCCTCAATGACTCCTCACTCGCTCACATCCTCCTCCCACCATACTGTTTTTGCTTTTATTTGGCTGTCACTCCCCTCCCTCACCTCACCTCACCTGACTCGCCAACATCTGCCTCCCACCATACTGTGTTTTGGTTTTATTCACTATATTCAGATGTTATATATAAGTATCTGCACGTTTTGTTCACCATAACGAACAACTAAGCTGGTATAGTGAGTCCAAACAGTAAAAGGTGGTCACACAGAGTTGGCAGACAACACTACCTCCCTCCCCACCAAGATTACTCCTCCCACTACAGCGCTAATTATCACAACAATCCTGCTATTATCAGAATCCTGGACATTTTTATCACAGTCGGGGGTCTTCTGTAATACCATCATCGCTAAATAATAGCATGTACGTATATATTGTGGCATTTTTAGGCGATGCTGTGGTCACAAGCTGAACAGCAGTGCTGTGAGCTCATGCTGTGTGTGCCAGCCTTGGTGGCTCACTCAGTACTGAGGACCTCACACCCGGGAATGTGGCCCACAATTTAAAAAAAAAAATGGCATCTGTTTATAAGAGCCCTGATAAGGTGAGGTGAAACCCGTGTATCTGCGGGCCGTTTAAATCTTGCGTAGTACTGTACTCCAACACTTCACATGACGTGAAGCGCACTTTTGGGTAAGTTACTCAACACGTCGCATGACTTGTTGCGCAGTTTAAGGGTTAATAAATGTAACCAAAGCCGTCAAAGATTGACGAAAGATGTACCCGTTTGTAAGTACTTGCGTAAGTGCTTTGTGAATCTGGCCCCACACAATGATATAGGACAATGATGGTAACTGTCTTGGCATAGGTCAGAGCATCAAATGACAATAATTGAATGTTAGGGGTTAATGACCAGATGCACTGAATAAAGAGAGATTGCACATTTTCTGAGCTATTGCACCAAATTGTTCTGTGCAGTACCATAATTACTCAACTCAAATCAGCAATTAAAACAATAACAAACTTAAGCTCCAGACAGCAATTGGCGCACTTAAATCTTTGAATGTTAGATATGAAGTCATTGCACATTCTCTAAAGTGTACTCTGTATACACTGTCTATATAAAACTGAACTGCAGTGCTAATTCCAATCTTAAATGCTTCCTTGAGGGTTGTAACAGAATCCATGGGTGCCACATGAGAAACAAATATCTATTTTACATTCTAAGAGTGCACCTTAATCAAAGTATAAATGCTTGGCAAATAAAGCGTCCCAAAGTGTGGAGTGACCTTCCTAACATCAATGACTGTCCCCTCTCTCAACTAGTTAGAAAGAGAAACTAAGTACTACCTAATCAACTGTATGGAACCTACCTTACTTCCTAAATGTCAACTTTTGTTTTGCTATTTTGAACATTACTGAACCTGTAAAGTTGCTGATATCTACCATGTAAAAATAAATAAACCAAATTGTATTCCTTCTTAAAATTATTAAATCTAAAAATTTCTTGCATTCTCTGCTTGGCGCCCAACCACTTGGGCTGGACGGTTGAGCGATGGTCTCGCTTCATGCAGGTCAGTGTTCAATTCCCAACAGCCCAAGTGGTTGAACACCATTCCTTCACCCTGTCACATCCCAAATTTTTATACTGATCCAATTCAAGTGTTATATAGTCTTAATGACTTGGAGCCTTCCGCTGATAATTCCCTCCCTCTCTACTTGGCTTCGCAAGTACTGTACCATCAAGTAATGCTATCACCCTTCACTTGCCAGGTTACTAAAAATGACAGCCAGCAGGTGGCAGCACCTCCATCAGTATACTGTAGGAGAGAGAGAAGGATGGTTGAATTGAAATTCAACTGTATTGTTACTAATTTATACTAACATCACCCTGGAGGAGGTAGAATCATATTTCACAATGTTTGCTGATGAGGCGAAATTTACAAGAAAATGACCTACACGGGGGCACCTCACAAGCACACACACCACAAAACCTGTGTGTGTAGAATCTCTGCCCTCTCTCGTGGAATCCAGGGGACGCTCCTCTAAAGAAAGTGCATGGGAAAACTTTGCCTACAGAATCATACTCGTTTATTAATACATATCAAACACAAATGAAATAAAAAAAAACACAAAACCAACTGGTATTTTAACTTTGAGAAACCTTTACATTAACAACCACAAAAGCTAAACTATATATACCAGTCATTACAATAAACTAGTTACACGATTTAACACTATTGCACTCCGTTGCCTACGTCCGTCGTTATGTATTTTTCTCAAGTCATCTCGGTTGCCTCCATCTTGCGTCACTCGTTAAAATATTTTTTAAAAATTTAAATTTTATCCGCTCAATCTGGGAGTGGTTTTAAAATGAGTGCCTTTAGATTACGCACCATTTGATATCAAAGTGAAAGATGTAACACGAAAATTGATGTCGGAACACTGGAAAGATATAAATATTTTTGTGGTGATGAGCGTCAAAAAGTGTCCAAATATTAAAATATTTGCTAAAAATTCCATTTATTGTTCTATTATTATGGGATTAGTTTTAAAATACGTGTCTTTATATTACGAACAATTTGATACCAAGGATGTGACGCGAAAATTGATGTCAAAGATAATACTGTAAATACTTCTGTGGTCCAAATTTCAAATATTTGGAAAATTCCATTTATTGTTCTATTATTATTATGGGACTAGTTTTAAAATACCCGTCTTTATATTGCAAACAATTTGATACCAAAATGAAAGACATCACACGAAAATTTGTGTCAGAACACTGGAAATATATATATATTTTTGTGGTGATGAGTGTCCAAGAGTTAAAATATTTGTTAAAATTCCATTTATTGTTCTATTATTATGGGACTAGTTTTAAAATGCGTACCTTTATTTTGCAAACAATTTGATATCAAGATGAAACACGTAATACAAAAATTTGTTTTCAAACTGAACGAGTATATACATTAGTCCGCAGGTGTGCCAGTTGGTGCTCGTTCACGGGTAACTTTGCCGACTTTAGGCTTTGTTGTGGGGAGTCACGGCGGGCCTTTGGACCTTATATGCATATACCCCTGTAGGGAATTCTATTGCGAACACAATGATACCTAAACGAACGACGTAGCACGAGAATTAGGGTGAGAAAACTGAAACGAGTATACACTTTTCGGTGTCGTTGCACGCTCGCTCGCACCGAATGGCACACGACGTCATTTCTGTGGCGCGATGCAAGGAGTGCGATAGTGTTAAAGTGTGTTTGTATTACAACAATTCAGTAATCAACAAACAGACTTCCTTTCCCATGATAATGGAGAAACCAGTTCAGGTTGAGGATTGGGTGCTGACATTTTAAATTACTGCAATTTATTGTAAAATCTTTGAATAATATGTTTGCCATTAATTTACCGTTTCATATTTGTAATGTCTTAGGTTGGATTGGAAAACTGCACAGATTCAGATACACGTATCTCGTATGTCACAACTGAAGTATTAATCCAGAAGCTAATCCATAAACGCAGCCTAGATCAGTACACACACATCATCTTGGATGAAGTTCATGAGAGGGATCACCACACAGACTTTGCTCTTCTAATTGTGAAAAAGCTACTGCGCACCATTTCTCCCAAAGTTAAGGTGAGAAGTCTCTCTTCAGTTTTGTATTTGCCTGAATTTACCAGAGGGCCACTCTCTCTAGTGGCTTGGTGAGGACAGGAAACCAGTGGCTTGTCCTTAATTCCCTCATTTGTCCTGATTTTGTTGAGCCAGATTTTTAAATTTGGCAGCGTTTTGGCATATATGGATTCACTGGGTACTCTGCTTCATGGGGTTATGATTCTATGGGTGAAATAGCATCTGTTTTCCATCTTGCACTGTGGCTTATTGAATGTAAAACATTTGCTCCTTGATTGTGCTACATCTGACCTTTTGAAGTGGTGGTTTAGATCAATATCCTCCAAAAAAGTTCAGTATTTTAAATGTTTCAACTAGATCAACCTTGTAATGTCTGGTTTACAGTGTTGTTAGCCTTGTGGCCCTCAACAATTCCTGGTATGAGTCACTTCTTACATAATTCAGGAAGGATTTTAGTGATATGGCATTGAACTTTTTCTAGAGCAAAGTTTTAGCAAAGTTATCGTGCAATTGTTTATTCTTGATCATTTAGTACAGTAGTATTCTTGTCTTGAAAATATCTTTTTGTGTGGACTTGAAACCTGACACTTAAGTATGATACTAAGACTGACATTTCTTTCAGTGTTGGACAATGTAGCTTAATCATGACTAATTTGGGTTTTGTTTTTTAAGCCAGGGTGATACTGAGATTATGAGCCTGGCAAGAAAAGTGCTTTGCATTAATTCCACTGGAAACTTTTCAGTCAGTCCCTGCAGGGTCATTGAAGATGCAAGGCTTTCTTGGAGCCAGCAAAGTTCATCTTGGAATAATAAAAGTACAATATTTTCCATATAAATTAAAAGCTATGAAGTTCTCTTATTGGATAAAGAGAGGACACCAAACCATGTCTCCAACAAAGATATCACTTCCTGCCCCTATTAATCCTAACCATTAAAAGATGGCAGAACCTCTCATAACAGTTCTCAGTCTGAATACATCTCTCGTTCTTCCAAAGGAAATCCAGAAAGTTGTAAACAGGCAAAGAGAAAAAGAAAGAAAGAAAGAAAGGTATTAGAGAAGCTGATGGGCTCTCCAAAACCTTACACCATCACCAGAATGTAAGCAAATATTGTTGCCACAGACACGATGGTCTTCCAGAAACCTCATGCACAATCTTAGCACTGGACATCAGCAAGAAGGCTTTATAGATAGCAAAGTTGCAAATATCAGTCATTAACAGGTGACTATGAGGCTGAAGGAACCAGGTCTTAAATAAATGTGGATCTTACCAAATGCATTGTATGTAGTTTATTTAAACAAATAAATGGAATAGATTAAGTTTAACAAAAGCATCATCCTGACTAGAAACCTCAAACACCAATTTATTTATCAATGTATAGAGCTCATTATTCCTATAACCAGAAGCAAGAGTGAAGAGAAAAAGAATCGTGAAGATACAATTCTGGGAGAAGAGAGGCAGCTGAAAGTATGGAGATAAATTTACCTGAATTTTCCTAAGGGCCATTATCACTCTAGTGGCCTCGATAAAGATGGGAAGCTGGCAGCTTGTCAAATGTACCCCCCCAATTTGTCTCAATTATTGTATCCAACTTGATCTTGAATTGTAGTAGTGGTTTGGCATTTATGATTTTGATGGATATGCGGTTTCATGGGTTTATAATCCAAAAGTTTTGAGTTTAGAATTTTTTTTTGAACAAAAGGACTGAAATGGAATGAGGCTCAATTGAGTTGTATAAAAGGACAATGAAAGAGATTTAAGCCAACCTTTGAGTCACCTCAGAGCTCCATTTGATTTTTTCATTGATATATATATCATGTTAGTGTGCTTTCTGTGCATCTGATGTGGGAGCGTATGATGGATGAACTATGTTGTCTACACCTGGATACTTGGAGGTCTTATGTGAAACTTGGACTGGCTTCAGGAGGGGCCCTCCAGACTTCTTGTGATTTCAGTAGAAATCCCATTGTATGATTTTTCTCAAGTCAGGGTGGTCCAGTGGTTAGTATCAGTGGCTGGGATTCACTTGGTTGTGGGTTCGAATCACCTCAGAGCTCCAGTTGATTTTCTCACCATTTATTATTATTATTATTATTATTATTATTATTATTATTATTATTATTATTATTATTATTATTATTATTATTATTATTATTATTATTATTATTATTATTATTATTATTATTATTATTATTATTATTATTATTATTATTATTATTATTATTATTATTATTATTATTATTATTATTATTATTATTATTATTATTATTATTATTATTATTATTATTATTATTATTATTATTATTATTATTATTATTATTATTATTATTATTATTATTATTATTATTATTATTATTATTATTATTATTATTATTATTATTATTATTATTATTATTATTATTATTATTATTATTATTATTATTATTATTATTATTATTATTATTATTATTATTATTATTATTATTATTATTATTATTATTATTATTATTATTATTATTATTATTATTATTATTATTATTATTATTATTATTATTATTATTATTATTATTATTATTATTATTATTATTATTATTATTATTATTATTATTATTATTATTATTATTATTATTATTATTATTATTATTATTATTATTATTATTATTATTATTATTATTATTATTATTATTATTATTATTATTATTATTATTATTATTATTATTATTATTATTATTATTATTATTATTATTATTATTATTATTATTATTATTATTATTATTATTATTATTATTATTATTATCATCAAAATTTCACAAATACGCAAGTGTGGATTTTATCCTGTTATTATGTCTGAGATGACAGTACCATTACTAATTCTCATTATCTTTATCATCAATATTAATAATAATGTGTGTTTATTTATTCAAAAGAATGTGTGTACAAAAGAACATGATGGTAATGTGCAATTGTGGGAACAGGTGTTACACATACTAATGAAGCCACTATTATACAAAGTGTTTTGGGCAAAACTTAACATAATTTGGATAACAAAAGAATATAAAATAATATTATGCCTGAAACGCTTTGCGTAATAGTGGCTTTAGGCATTGTATGTACTAGCTATACCTATAAGTCAAACAATCCTTGTAAATATTGTATGTATGTATGTACCTTACCTAAATAAAATTGTATTGTATTGTATTGTATTGTAAAAGTGTGAGGGGGAAGGGGGGTAAATGTTTAATGCTAATCTGAGCTACCTATGTGCTTTAATATACAGTATCTACAAATTTTCTCTCATCTTTTATTTTTTGTTGCTATGTAACTTTTATCATTTTTATAAATTTTGCAAGTATTTACCTACTTAAAATTTTCTTAGCTTAAGGACCTGCCCGAAACGCTGTGCGTACTAGTGGCTTTACAAGAATGTAATTACTATGCTATGTATCCTCACAATCCCAATGTACCTTCTTGTATATATATAAATAAAATAAAATAAAAAAATAAAATAACTAAAAGAGGAGTAAGCTAACAAAATTGACAGGTCAAGATAAAAGACAAATGAGTACAATAAAATGGTGATTACTTAATGATGACAGGCATGAACTATTGCATTATGGAGTCTGTAGTTCTAGTAACAGTATGGTAGTTTTTTAACATTAATAACAGAATTGAAATGCAAAAGTGTAATTTAGAAAAGCTACTGGAACATAACATTGTATAATACTGTACTATAATTACAATACAATTTTATTTAGGTAAGGTACATACATACAATAAATATTTACAAGGATTGTTTAACTTATAGGTATAGCTAGTACATACTTTAATTTAAGTGTAATGAGGTCAACACGAAAAAATAAACAAAGATCATAAACAACATAAATAAGCAACTTTATAAATGAGATGCAATAATTAAACGACAGTGAAGAAGGGACATGCGTGTCAAAATTGTCATAATTGATATGTTTATCTTGCACAGCAACCAGTGGGCAGTGGTGGAAAGGTTACAATCACCCATATTTACTACCTACAGCTAGCAAAATGGGGATATTAGGCAAAAATTAACAATACTGTAGTAGATTATTTTGAATGAAATATTTACACATTTCTTGAACATTTGTTATAGAGTTGTCTCGGAATTTTCAAATTTTTCCGCACTCCATCACATAACGACAGGGTTATCTTGAGGTTATCTTGAGATGATTACAGGGCTTGGCATCCCCGAGGACCGGTCCTGGACCTTTTTGTTACACACACCCCGGAAGCAGCCTGTAGCAGCTGTCTAATTCCCAGGTACCTATTTACTGCTAGGTAAACAGGGGCATGAGGGTGAAAGAAACTCTGCCCATTTGTTTTCACCTCCGCCGAGGATTGAACCTGGAACCTTATGACTACGAATTCTGAGTTCTGTCCACTCAGCCGTCAGGACCCTGCAAATAATTTTGTTGACACAGTTTACATCTGGTTAGGTTTACAGGTAATGCAAATTTCCAGAAGTACTTATAGCCGAGTTTATGCCAAGCAGTAGTAACATCTAGGAGTTTGCTGAATAGACGAGTGAATTATGTAATAGTACAGTACAGGTATAGGGTTAACAAGGCAGAGTGAGATATGTAGTGTTGGAGAATGCCTACCATTTTAGAAACTTCATTTTGTTAGTCTTTGTATATGGCAACTGAAATTTTTGTCAATGTGAGCACACAGGAATTTCCCATCTATACTTTCAGTTTGGGAATTATTTTTTGGTTCCGTTTGATTGTTGGACCTGCTTGTAAGCAGTATGTAACATTTTTTTCAGTGTTATGAACGAATTTATTAGTAGTTAGCCATAAATGGACTTTTCTTAATTTAAGCTTATCTTAAGCTTTGTTTAATTGCAGGTAATTTTGATGTCGGCTACCATTGATGCCTACAAATTCGCCAATTACTTTGCTTCTCCTGCAATGACATCTCCAATATCTGCACCTATTATTTCTGCTGGGAAAACGACTGTCCACAGCATCCTGATCTATTATTTGGATGATCTTAAAGTAATCTGCAATGAAAGACCGGTCAGTATTGTTGACAACTACAAATTGGTTGTATTAATTGAGCTTAATAAATATGAGCAGTATACTGTATAGCAGTTTTACAAGTACATAATACAAATCGTTATTTGCTGTACATAATATTTATCGTGTTAAATATTAACATTTTATTGCAAATGAAAATATAAGTGTCTCTGATACAAGTGATTTTGGTTCATCTATTATTAGATCCTAACATTATTCAGTTGAGTATCCCTAGATACTAAACACCTGGTAAATAGTACCAGGCTATTTACTAACGTGATTTTAGCGAACTATTTGTACTTGAATGATTCACCATATTTGCTGAAAATATAAATTTTTGTATAATCTCTAATAGATGACTATTTAATTTTGTCCAGAATGTTGTACCCAGGCTACCCAGCATATTTCCTGATGACCCGAATATATCGGAGGAAATGTATAAACTGGCCACCGAGATGATTAAGTGCTTTGATATTATCGAGAGGCAAGAGGAAGGTCTTGGTCCTTCAGAATTTGCAAAAAAGAGGTGATTCTTTGGCTTGTATAGTTGTTTGATTTGTGTAACAGAGGTGAGTAAATCATGTACCTTTTATATACAGTATATAATATTGTGTAATATATACTGTATACTGTGTAAATATAATATAATATTAGTATATTTTGGTAGCAGTCTTTCTTGTAGACATGTTGAATATGACCGAAAGGGTAAGATTAATGATTCTAACACGAATCGTCTCAATATTTCTTATGTTTTTCTTCACTGTTGAGGGAAGTTGAAAAATTAACTTTCCAAAGTTCATTTTCACACTTTATTATGAGCAAGACATGCTTGTGGGACATAATAATCCTCATTGCAACTACCAAATTAACATTACCTTACATCAGATTGATGAAGAAAGGGACCTGGGAGTTGTGCAACTTTCAGTGAATGATTGAGTCCAAGTGGAAGCTGCAGTTGGCTAAAGTTGGCAAAAGGCTACCCAAACTCTAGGACTAATAAAGCAAACATTTGACTTAAGGAAAAGGTAGTTCCCTTCATTCTCCAATGGAAGGATCTCACCAGTGACTCCTTAGTTCTGGTACCTAAAAATGACCTTGCAGGGAATGCAGATTCCTGTCCAATGAACTCGGTGGAACTTTAGGAATCTGCAGAATGCTCTGCTTTGAATAGTCTTTCTGGGAGGAGTCCTTTTGGCTTACCCAGAGGTATCTGGGCTGATATGAATGTATTAGACTCCTGGCATCAGTCAAAGCGAACGGAGTTCTTAGGCTTACCTGGGACCACGAGCCAGAACCTGATTCCCCTCAGAGAGGCAATGGCCTATAGAAACCCCCATGTGGTTGGAAACATTCTATGCCTGCCATCAACTGTGCGACACAGTGGTTGCAAGGATCAGGTTGGGTTAGCCACCTGCCACCTGTGGCAGGTGGCTGCAGGTGACGGGTCTCCCAATCCTGAGCACTCCAGTTGCAAACTCTGTGAGCAGGAACTACGGCACGATCTCCCGCACTACATCACTGAATGCCCAGTTATTAGACCTTTCAGACCAGTTGGCATGAGGTACCTGGAGCTTTGCAATTACTTTATTCACTCTCGTATTCTTGAAGATATCCTCACAGTATACCCAAAATTTGCCAGTGCAGGCTATTAAACACATGGCTCTGTATGACTAACCATCCTGCGAGATGGGGACTTGTATTACCACTGCTACCTTATTCAATCTTGTGTTGTTGATATCCTTAAAATGCATCCGGAGTCTGCCAGTGCAGACCGCTTATCACATGCCTCTGTATGACTAACCATCCTGTGTGATGGGGATTTTTTAGCATCACCTAGTTAGCTTTTTTGACACACTACTCCACTTCATATAGTCTAGGGTAGCTGCACTAATGCAGATGTACCTCATATCTTGATAAAAAAAAAAAAATCAACCGGGTCAGGCATCCAAAAAGGTAAGCGCCCCAAAACAAACCTGTATTCTGGTTAAGAAATTGCTACTGAAAGCCGACACTAGTGGACAGGACTCCCCCAAATGAAAACGAGCACGACATCACCACGACGCTGTCTGCACAGCCCCAGTGGGAGCCCCAGACCTCCGTGCCAGCTATCCACGCCTCAGTTCTGTGGTTGATGTGAGGCTGGAAAGGTTATGTGACTGGCTCCCAAATTCCAGTCCTGTGCCTTATGGTGTGGTGCTGGCCTTGATGGTTATCTTGAGGTTATCTTGAGATGATTTCGGGGCTTTTTAGTGTCCCCGCGGCCCAGTCCTCGACCAGGCCTCCACCCCCAGGAAGCAGCTCGTGACAGCTGACTAACTTCCAGGTACCTATTTACTGCTAGGTAACAGGGGCATTCAGGGTGAAAGAAACTTTGCCCATTTGTTTCTGCCTCGTGCGGGAATCGAACCCGCGCCACAGAATTAAGAGTCCTGCGCGCTATCCACCAGGCTACGAGGCTCCTGCCTATGAGCACCATAGCCTGCACCAGGCTATGGTGCTCAAGCCAGGAGTATATTCACAAGTACTCGAGCTGCATGCGCCTAGGGTCACCTTCCTTAGGTGCCCAGTAAGTACTTTGGGCCATCTTCCACAAGTCACCTTGGGGGCTACCTCCGCTAGGTCTTTTGCTGCTCGGTAATTGGCTGCCCTTGGAGTCGGCTGGGGTGCTTCATTCATCCCTGTTGCCTCTGGGTAGGGGGTAGTATTCGTCATTGGTTGAGGCGCTAGGTGTCACCTCTCATATCGGCCGGCTCTGTTTTGCCTCGGTACGTTGTCCTCTTGCAGGATTTTTCTTTTATTTTTGTTTCCTTGCTGGTGAGGGGGGAGGGGGTTCTGTCCCATGGTTTTGGTCTCACCCGATTGTATCTTGGTGGTCCCCTGCTAGGCCCCCCCGTGAGTGTACACGTCCCGGGGGGCGAGGGCCAGCTTTAGCAGTTTTGTTAGTAATGTTGGGTGCTGGTTAGCAGTACCCTGCCTAGGCTTCCCTTAGCATGAGTTCCGTCTGAGGGCCCTGGGAAACCCAGCCAGGGCTTGCGCTTGCCTCAAATTTGCCTTGTGCGAGTTTGAGGGTTGCTCAGTCCCCTTGTCTCCAAGTGATCTTCACCGTTTCTGCCTCCGTCATGCTGCCTGTTGGGTCGGTGACACCTACGACCCAGAGTCCTGCGAGTTTTGTTGCTTGTTTGTGACTCGGTTCACCCGGTTCACTGATGACACTGTTGGGGTGCAGGTGGTGTAGGTGTTGCATGCTCAATTTAGGTTGCTGCAGCGCACTAGGTTGGTTGCTGACCCAGAAGCCCCAAGGCTTCCTTGTGTTGGTTATGGGGACCCGGATTGGGGGGAGGGGGTGTTAGTCGCCTTGACTTTGGCTCAGTCTGCGCCCCCTAGTCTTCCTTTCCCCTTGCTTCCTGCTCCGAAGCGTCTGAGGGTTTCGGAGTCGGGTCAGGGTGTAATTGGTTTGGACCCTCTGTGGTCTCAGGTAATGCCCCTTCCGGGGTGGCGATGGAGGCATTCGAGCCGGTTCCTCCTACCGAAACAGGTGGTGTCTGGGGCGCGGGGGTCTGGGGCTCTCCTTTACCCCTCCCGGGAAGGGGGGGAGCTGCGCAGACAGCGACGTGGTGAGGTTCTGGCTTATGGTCCCTTGTAGGCCTATAACTCCATTCCCTTTGACCGATGCCAGGGTCCAATACATTCATATCAGCCCGGATAGCTCTGGGGAGCCTCCGGGTCTCACCCTGAAAATGGCGTCTCATTACATTGAACACTAGTTTTTTCCTGTTGTACTTGAAGTTTGTTATTTTCCACAGAGGGGCAGTTTTGGCTTTCGTACCTGGGCTGGCAGAGATTGAAAACTACATAGACTTCTTAAATAGAGAGTCTTCAAGATTTCAGTGAGTTTTTCTTGGTAATTTGCATCAATATTTTCCTGGTTATTTAGATTAAATGTGGTAATTTATTTTCAGTTAGATAGTCTAGGATCTTATGAGTTTATGCATATTCTTTTGTTACAGTATAATAAAGCTGTTTAGTATAATTTACAACAAAGTGTGTGTACTAACTTTGTAATATGCTTGGGTATACCTGGTCTAGAGGAGGGCAGGGGGGCTCAATAAGCCTAATAAGCTTCCTGTCCATAACAGTGGGTACCATAATAAAGCAATCTTTAAGCTATGAATAATAATGTCCCTTGGAAGCAAAGCCTGCTGGTTTGTCTTGAATATTTTTCCATGACTTATAAATCCTTCAGATGGCAGCTGTTTCCTCTTCATTCTACCATTACACGAGAAGAGCAGCAGTTGGTGTTCGCTGTCCCACCATTGGGCTTTCGAAAAGTTATTATATCGACAAATATTGCTGAAAGCTCCATAACTGTTCCTGATATAAAGTATGGTTAGTAAGTGTGTTCATGCATTAAGTTTGTTCACTAAAAGACTGAAATTTGGTAGAGTTGTGTACCTCTTTTTAGTTCATTGTATTTAGCAATCATGTTCACCTACACAATGTTCATGTTCACACAAAAAAGGTGACACCCCTAGTGTCAGCACCTGCATCAGAGGAGCTGCAGGATATTTCACATCCTGGAGCTCTCATCCTGTAACTGCAATAAGGTAATTACGTTTTTTTTACTTCTATCGAGATCCCTCCCTCCCCAAGGCTGAATTATTGACCCCGCCCAGGATGCATCCCCACAACAAGCTGACTAACTCCAGAGTACCCACCCACTGCTAGGTGAACAGAGGCATTAGGTGAAAGGAAATGTGGCCAACTATTTCTGTCCCGCCCAAGATTCGAACCCGGAATTCTCTATTGTGCATAGAGAATGAACCCGATTGTACTACTTGGACCCTTCGACCCTAAATATGACAGGTGTGCTATACTTAGTTGTGCCATGAGAAGAACTAGACTGTTTTCTAAAAAAAAGTGCCGGACCAACCGGGCTGTGGTGGGTATGTGGGCCTGCGGGCCGCTCCAAGCAACAGCCTGATGGACCAAACTCTCACCAGTCAAGCTTGGCCTCGAGTCGGGCTTGGGGAGTAGAAGAACTCCCAGAACCATCAAGCAGGTAAGCTATCGTCACAAGGAGTTGAGCAGGGAAGGCCAACAAGAGACTGGGTTCAAAATCTTGGGTTCATTTATACCGACATCTTTATCTGCCAAGACAGCATTCCCTTTCCTAGCCATCAAATGTAATGTCATATCTGGCCAACCAAAGGATACTATCACAGCCATCAACATTGCTGGAACTCTGCCAAACCTGAAATAGCAGTCACATGACCAATCCAGCTTGCAACAACATTAATAATAAGATAAAGCAACTTGTGGAAATAGTTTAAAATTCAGACTAAATCATGGAAAATTTCAGTATATGAATATATGAACAAAACTAGAAAATTGTGTAGCAAGTTACTTATTATTATTGCCTAGTGGGAGTGTTTGCAGACCTCCCTTCTGCACTGTGAAGTGAAGGTTGTCCTAGCCTGGCTGTTGTTTGGCAAGAAGTGAAGTGTCAAAAAAAATGAAAATGTGAATTTGAATCAACATAATTGCTCAAATATTTGCCAAAAATTGCATTTATTGAAATTGTAAATGAAGTTTTCTGTGGAGAGTCCCCCTTCAGCTTCCCTGGAGCTATCGGGCTAATATGCGAATCATTAGACCAGGGCATTAGTCTATGGAGTTCAGCCTACCGGGGACCACGCGTCAGAACCTGGCCTCCTCAGAGAGGCGCAGGGAGCAATGGTCCTGGAAAACTGCCCCTGTGGTTGGAGGTTTTCCTTATCAGCCATCGACTGGGATTAGGCACCCAGAAATGCATAACAAAACAGACCCCACATGGTAAGAAAATTGCAACTGAAAACCGAACATTGAGGCAGAACTCCCTCCAATCCCAAGGAAACAAGCAAACGTCACACTCCATCGCCGTGTCACTCATCCAAGCAGCCCCCCCTAATCCCCCCCACAGGGAGGGGGAGCCCCAAACCCCTCACCCCCCCCGCCACCTGTGCCGGCGAACCAGCCACTCCAGTTCGTCAGCTAATGAGAACCGGGGCGGATATCTTCTCTAGCCTCGCTTTCCAAGCAGTGTTTGCCTTCGGGGGTGTCCTCTGTGGTGTCTCGTGTGGTGGTCAGGTATCCTTGAGTAACAGAGCTGCATGTGCTCAGAGGGCTCTCCTTCCCTAAGTGCCCTGTGAGTACCCTTGCATGTTAGGGATCTCTTCCCTGGTGCATTTGGGAACCAATTCCATAGGGGTTTTTACTGCTCAGCACTTACCCCACCCTTGGAGCCAGCTGGGATTTTGTGGCCCATGTTTGGCCTTGGGCGCCTGACAGCTGAGTGGACAGCGTTTTCGATTCGTAGTCCTGAGGTTCCGGGTTCGATCCCCGGTGGAGGCAGAGACAAATGGGCAAAAAGTTCTTTCCCCCTGATGCTCTTGTTACCTAGCAGGTAAATAGGTACCTGGGAGTTGCAGCTGCAACGGGCTGCTTCCTGGTGGGGTGTGTAACAAAAAAGGAGTCCTGGTCGAGGACCAGACCGCGGGGACACTAAGCCCCGAAATCATCTCAAGATAACCTCAAGATTGGGTAGGATTTTTATCATGCTGGTTGGGTCATCAAGGTGTTGTGCAGCCTGCCTTCCTATGCTGTGGCCGGTTCCTGTTTCCTCTGGGAACATTGTACCCTTGCAGGGTTTTTCTTTCGTTTTCCTTGCCTGATGGGGGTCTGCCTGGTGTGGCTATAATTCCACTTATAATATATTGGTTGCCCTTCATTAGGCCTCAGTAATTGTACCTGTACATGTCATAGGGGTTTCAGTGTTTTGATCCCCCCCCCGGACCTCCCCATGTTAGCTTTGGGTCTTAACTGATTAGCAACGCCTTGCCCCGGCTTCCCGTAGCAGTCATCCTATGGACCCTGGAAAACCCTGTCGGGGCTCGGTGGACCTATGGATGCGTCTTCAGAGTTCCAGCCCTACCTCGTGCGGGTTTAAAAGTTGCTGTGTGCCCTTGTCTCTGGGTGACAGTCATCGCTTTTGCCTCCTGTTGCTGCCTGCTGCCTGTTGGGTCAAAGACACCTTTAACCAGGAGTCTTGCAAGTCGTGTTCTCTACTTGTTCTCCAGTTCTATTCTGGTGGCATTACTGTTAGGGTACAGGTAGTATCCACTTGCATGATAGGTTTAGGTTGCTGCAATGTGCTAGGTTGGTTTACCACCCGGATGCACCGCAGCTGTTTATTTTGCTGATACCAAGTCTATGTAGTCAGACTTTTATTTACCCTTGAGAGTTTTATTTAGTTCATTTTTAATTTGGTTTAAGTATACTGTACTATATTGATTTCCAAAACAAAACAAACACTTTTTACAATTATATAATTGACAAAGAATATTTCTTTCAGTGATTGACTTTTGCCTCACCAAAGTACTGATCTGTGATGTAGTTACTAACTATACTTCACTGAAGCGAACATGGGCATCACAAGCTTCTTGTACACAGAGAGCAGGAAGATGTGGACGTGTCTCCTCGGGCAGAGTTTATCGTCTAGTACCACAAGCATTTTTCAAGGTTAGTATAATATAGTGAGACTGAACCTAAAGATTGTGTGTGGTTAAACCACACGTCTGATCTGGAACCCAATTAACATTATCGCACTCTGTTGCCTCCCTCCGTAGTCACTCGTTTTTCTCTTTGAGGCGTCTCGGGTGACTCGGTCTCATGTCACTCATTAAAATTGTTAAAAATTTTAATTTTATCCGATCAATCTGGGAATGGTTTCAAAATGAGCGCCTTTAGATTGCGCACAATTTGATACCAAAATGAAAGACGTAACACGAAAATTGATGTCAGAACACTGAAAAGATATAAATAATTTTGTGGTGATGAATGTCCAAAAGCGTCCAAAAGTTGAAATATTTGTTAAAATTTCATTTATTGTTCTATTATTATGGAACTTGTTTTAAAATACGCGCCTTTGTTTTGCGAACAATTTGATACCAAAATGAAACACAACCCAAATTTGTTATCAAACTGAACGAGTACTGTATATACATTAGTCTGCAAGTGCGCCAATTGGTGCTCGTTCACGGGTAACTTGGCCGATCTTTGGCTTTGCTGTGGGGAGTCACGCCGGAGTTTTAGACCTTGTATGCATAACCCCTGTAGAGAATTCTATTGCGAACACAATACTAAAACGAACGACGTAGCACGAGAATTAAGGTCGGAAACTGAAATGAGTTCAGGTATGCAATTATTTATGCATACCATTTTGCATGCATATTTATACATATCATTATGCAATTATTGTCCAGCCTGCAATTATTTCTCTTTCCTCTTAGAAATCCTCACCAGAACAAGGTCAAACACTACATGAATCCATCCACCTCTCAAACATATATTGTTGCCCTCACAGCCCTCTGTATCTCATCTGGAAGATCAGCTACTCTTACTACACATGAAGTCTTTTCTATGGTGATTGATCTTCCTGGGACAATCCATCAGCGAGTCCTCGAATTAAGTAGATCCTCTTGCAGCTTCTCCTATCACTGCTACATCACTTAATGATGAATCGGGTGCACCATGTACCACTGCTACATCCTCTCTGGATGCACCACATCACTCATACATGAACCTGTAATTCCATTACCACAAAATAATAAACTATATCATCCCATCAAAACACAAATAACATTCATTAAGTAAAATCCTCCTTACAATTGTACATTCCATGCCCTGGCCTTTACTGTTGGGGTACTTCCCTACCTGGACGAATCCACACTGAAAATCTTCTTCTGCCGGGGGGCCCTTCCCCTAAGTTAGCCTCTGACCCCGGCTGAGCGAGCATTCGTTGCTTCCGCCTTCATAATATCAATTCGCCTTAAACTCATTATATCACTTCATTATCTCCACAAACTTTATAACCTACATTCATAAACACTATACAAGATTGCTGGGCACATGATCTCACTGCAACAATCAACATACAGCAGTTTACTAGGCTCTTGCTGCAAAATATGGAGATGGCATCACTCGCCACACAACATCCAAATATGGCGCTCTGCTAAGTCACCCCATACAATTTTTTTTTTTTTTTTTTTTTTTTTTTTTTTTTTACTGCCACTGATCGGCTCCTCTCAATCTTGACTTGTGTGAAAAAGGTCACGGGACAGGTACCAATCTGGTACACCTGCCCGACAAATCCTCTTGTAGGATTCACTACCGTGGTTCTCCAGGGCACGACAACTGAATTGGCTTCAGGTTGCCCCTACTCTTTGCCACTATTTAAGAGATGCGTCACCACTCACCCTCCCACAGCTTCCTCATGCTTCACTCACAAAGCTCCTCACACATTCTTCTCCATAAGACACGCATATCTTTCTTCCTCTGGAGCGACGACGTGCATCCTTCTCTTCAGACTTCCTAATGGTAAGTGACATCACTTCATAATACAGTACTATTTGTGGAAAGAGTAAATCTGTGATTAAAGGAGCAACTGAATACCTTGCTCAGAAAGCAGTTTTTCAGCAAACACTGGGTAAATGTTTTTGTTTAATATGTAAGTTGATAATTTTTTTTTTCAGTGAAAATTACTTGTAATGGCTTATCTGTTACGCATGGAAATCTGTTCTAAATTCTTGCCTTGAATATAAACTAAACAAATTACAAGGATAAAATTAACCTTGCAGTGAGGCTTTAGTTGCTTGGGGTATGCAAAAGATGTGGGGTTAGGTTTAATCTTTAATAGTAAGCATGTACAGTAATCATCTTTCAGACGCTTCCATCATATATTACGCCTGAGCTGTGCCGCATCCCTCTGAGTCAGGTGATACTGAAGACGAAGATTCTTAATATGGGTGAACCCCATTCTCTCCTGGCTTTGGCTCTTGATCCTCCAAATATGGCAGGATATATACAGAACTATTCTAATACTGAAGCAGGCAAGTGAATGTCACGCATACCCAAGTGAACTGCATGTACAGTGACCCCAGTAAACATGTGTAATGTATTATGATCATTTGTCTTTTGTTTGACAAGATGGATTGATGACCTGGGTAAGCAATTGCAGAAGTAATTTTGTCAGATTTTTCAGGTACATTTTAATGAACGTTTTTTTCCTATCCATTAAATTTTTTCATGTATGCATTTTTTTTTTATTTTTTTTTTATATCAAGCAAACCCTATAACCCCCCCTCCCCCCATTCCCTCCCTCACAGTTGTACCTTGAGGCAAGTATTGTGCCTGCCTAGGATGATAAAACTATAGTCGGGCAAAAAGGACTTGTGCCCCATGGAGACCATGCACCTATTTGAATCATTTTACTTTCTCAATTGGAGAGGGACAATGGAAGATAACGCTGCATCCACCGCCAAAGAGACTGCTGGTTTTGACAAGACAGGGCAAATATATAAACTTCTTTCTTCAAGAAATGACTGGAAAACACAAGAAACTTATCTATCCAGTCTCACTTCTATTTGGAGATAGAAAACCCCAAATATGGAATTTCAATTCTAGAACCACAAAAAGTTGTCCTACTCACTAACAAAAAATACAGAACAGACCCAATGCTTAATTTTTATGCACAGCATAAAAATGGTGTATAAACTCCTATACACCATTTTTAGACATGTACTACGTTTCATCTCGTGTAGTACATATCATCTCTTATCTTGAGGTGATCTTGATGATTTCGGGGCTTAGCGTCCCCGCGGCCCAGTCCTCAACCAGGCTTCCTTTTTGTTACACACCCCTAGGAAGCAGCCCGTAGCAGCTGTCTAACTCCCAGGTACCTATTTACTGCTAGGTGAACAGGAGCATCAGGGTGAAAGAAACTGCCCATTTGTTTCCACCTCCATAGGGAATTGAACCCGGAACTTCAAAACTAGGAATTCCTGAGTGCTGTTCACTCGGCTATCAGACCCCGAGTCGATAATTATCAAGGTAGATTATGTAGTACATTATCATAAAGGCAAGGTTGGGGGGGGGGGGCTCGGGCAGGGGGACCTTGGACAAGCAGTCACCTTCCTGTCCTCGTCGAGGCAACTAGGGACTGTGACCCCTCGGGTAAATAAAGTTAACATGTATTTAGTACACTAGTCTTAGGAGAGGTTAGGGAAAGTTGTTGCCTTATGTATAGTATAAATGGAGAGGGAGGCAACTATAAAGACCTGAATGGCCATGAGACACAGCCTCGTACCTTTTAAGTGCACATATACAAAATAATGTCAGGAGCACATGCAATGTTTGCAGACATATAAGAATGAACTTTCAGAAAACCATCAAATAATCCTTCATTACGCTAGGCCAGTCCACATGTGTATGGCACCAACAATAAATCCACTCATGGTAGGGGCCGGAAATTATTTGGTTCAGGGATTTGCCACAAGGGGTGACACCATAAATACAAGATCTAAGTTAAGAGGAGAGACAGAATTGCATACCTTGTCTATAACTCTTTCTCTGTATATATTTTGAAATGTATGCATATTGGAAGAGAGTGTATTTTTTAAATTTGCATTCTATTGCTTTTATTGTACTGTAATAATAATAAATGGTAATAAAATACTGGGGGTGAACAATATGGAAGGAAATGCAGAATAGAACCAGTGTAAAGCAGAGGTGCCATACACACATTGGAGAACACTGTACAAACATCAAAGGTCCACAGTTGTTCAACATACTCCCAGCGAGCATGAGAAATATTGCTGGAACAAATGTGTAAATCTTTAAAAGAGAGAGAACTGGCTAGTTTTCTTCAAGAAGTGCCGGACCAACCGGGCTGTGGTGGATATGTGGGCTTGCAGGCCACTCCAAGCAACAGCCTGTTGGGCCAAGTTCTCAAAAATCAAGCCTGGCCGGGCTTGAGGAGTAGAAGAACTCCCAGAACCCCATCCAGGTACAATTGATAATGATGAAGAAATGACCTAATACTTGTGTAAGCGTGTTAAGTCAAATCATTTGGATGAACCCATATCCTTTGCTTCTCAATAATAATAATAATACTGTATAATAATACTGTAATAATAATAATAATAATAATGAACAAATCCACAGACGCCTTGATGAGGGTTCGAACCTGTGTGTCAAGTGTTCCCAGATGCACCTTAATCAACTGTACCACGACATGGCCAAATTACAAGGATAATACTGTACTGTATCATTGATAATTTTTACCATGTTGTGGTACAATTGACTAAGGCGCGTCTGTGAACATTCAGCGCGTCGGTTCGAACCCTTATCAAGGCCCCTGTGGATTTGTACATTTCATATATCACATTATTGTGATTTGTGTGTTGTAATAATAATAATTTATACAAAATTCTAGAGGCTCTTGTAACAATGGCTGCATAGTAGGTATTTCTAATTTTTATAAAGCCTATAGTCTCGTACCATATTGGGCAAGGTGATTTATGGGGTGTAGAAGCAAGGAATGCCTCCCATGAATGGCTGTGATTTGAACTGTAAATAAAAAACTCTATATAATAAAGTGACACGTTCAATATTCCTCAGATGGGTGCTCTTGGTGTTAAATCCCATGGCCGAGTGTCTTCTTTTGATGGTGATTTAACTTACTTGGGCAAAGTGGTGGCACGTCTACCTGTGGATCCTTTCCTTGGAAAGCTCATAGTCATGGGTTATCTATTTGGCTGCCTCAGGGAATGTGTTATTATTGGTAAGTCAAGAACTGTTTTGTTGAGGCAAATTATCTCCAACTTAAGCCTTCTTTTTTTGTTGTTTTCATTGTCACTATTGTAGATATATTGTTGTTACTGATGATAATGTGAGGAAAGATGTCACGTTCTAGGCAGTAAAGGGATTAGCTTCAGTACCTTTATAAGGTATGGGAACTATCAGAGGAAAGCTCCAAGCCATTAGACTATATAGCACTTAGAAGGGGTCAGGATAAGGATTTGGGATGAGATGGGGGGGATAATGCCCAACCCCTTGAATATTCGGGGATTGAATGCCGACCTGCATGAAGCGAGACCGTCACTCTACCGTCCAGCCCATGTGACTGGGGTAGTACCTTTAGAAGTACTACTGTAATTACATGGTGAAATAAATTTGTTACTCTTTAATGGTTTCTCTGGTCAGAAGTCTTGAGTGTATTGCTGTCTGGGTGAACCATACGAGTGCATAGCTCATGAAGCAACCGAGGGGGTTAGTTGACTTGGTGGATGTTGCACATTGATAACATACCTGTAATATAGTACTAACTAGAAGATTTCACCATGGACTGTTTTTCTAGAGTATTTATCCAATATTGAAGCATGTTTTATATTGATTGTTGACCAGACCACACACTAGAAATTGAAGGGACGACGACGTTTCCGTCCGTCCTGGACCATTCTCGTCATGTCCCTTCGTCGTCGTCCCTTCAATTTCTAGTGTGTGGTCTGGTCAACATACTTCAGCCACATTATTGTGACTCATCGCCTGCACATTTTTTTTTTTTTTTTTTTTTTTTTTGAGATATATACAAGAGTTGTTACATTCTTGTACAGCCACTAGTACGCGTAGCGTTTCGGGCAGGTCCTTAATCCTATGGTCCCTGGAATACGATCCCCTGCCGCGAAGAATCGTTTTTTCATCCAAGTACACATTTTACTGTTGCGTTAAACAGAGGCTACAGTTAAGGAATTGCGCCCAGTAAATCCTCCCTGGCCAGGATACGAACCCATGACATAGCGCTCGCGGAACGCCAGGCGAGTGTCTTACCACTGCACCACGGAGACTGGTAAAGTCTCATGTTTTATATGTTTGATATTTTGGGTGTTGTATGAAAGCATTTTGAATTTAAATTGAGGCAGGAAATGGGTAGTCAAGGTACAAGGTCTGATTATGAAGCTGTTAATACCTGTTTTGATGTGCACTACTGTTACTCTAACTTTCTATAAATGATTAAATAAACTTAAAGGGTTTCCTTTTGTTAATTTGTATACAGTATTTAATTCTTTTACAGCTGCTGGTCTGTCTTTAAAAAACATCCATTCACGGCCATTCCAAGACGAGCTGAATGCTTACCTTTCTAAAGTGTCTTGGTCTTATGGAACCTTCTCAGATTGTCTTGCTGTTCTCAACGTATATGATGTAAGGATAATTATCTATAATTGCTTCTGTTTATTTCTACATAATGCAAGAAGTTGCAGAATTTTCCAAATTATTTTGCTAGTCTTAATATTTTTTCACAACAAATGCCAAGAGTGTCAATAATAAAAACATAAATTGTCAACCACGCTATTGTGGAAATAAACATTTCATTCACTTGGGCACTAGGAAACTCGAACCGCTGACCCCATGGATGTTAGGCAGAAGTTATTCCACTGTACAGTAAGTATTGAGACAAACTACAATACAAAAGATTTCAGAGGTAATAATCCGCTGCCCACCTGAAATTTTATACTTTCGCCTGCTGCTGCAAAGTACATAGGAAAAAGTGACCCATGCCAATCTTTCATATTGTAACCATCTCATAGTACAGTGGAAGAGCTTCTGCTTCACACCCGTGGGGTCGGTGGTTCAAGTCTCCTGGTACCTACCATAAGTGAATGAAATAAAAACATGTTCAATTATACCTGCTTATGACCCTTGTTAATGAAGTTGTTAAAACTAAATCGAACGAAGGATGTACAGTTATGTAGAATATTTTCCTAATTATATATGCGATTGCATTGCGAGGAGAATAGCAGACTAGTAAATCAATAATTTACCAAAATAAACAGACTGTAATTAAATCACTAACAGATTTATTGATGCAGCATTGTAATGGAATGACAAAACACCATTGATTGATGAGAGCAACCAGGAGAGTGCATGAAGGTGTGTGTTTACTGATGGATGATCCTGAAGGGTTTAAAAAATTAAGGCAGTGAAGTATATATGCAGGACAAAACATGGTTTGCATTCACTTAGACCAAGTTTATGTATCAGTAAATTCAGTAAATTTTTCTTTGTAAGATTTAATATATTAGTTTCGACCATTTAAACCGAGAATACTGGTATGTAATTAAATTTACAATATTATTGAATTAAAAACAAATTAGATGTTAATCCTGACCCATGTCTCTTAAAGATCCAATGTAGCTCTCACAAGGGGCAACAGCTTCAAGCTTATAAAGTCACAATGTAGGACAGAAAGTAGATACTTTTTCACCAATAGGGATCCATTGCAATGCCTACCAGCAGAAGATTTAACTGCTAAAGTCTGTACATTCATCCTATTCTTACCTTATTCTTACCTTCATCCTATCCTTACCTTATTCTTACTTTATTCTTACCATCTCTTACCTGTTTCACATACTTGATAATGGTCCAGGACTGACCGAAATGTTGTTGCTTCTCCATCTTCCGAGTTATGGTTTGGTTGTCTACACAGTACTTCAGTTTAAAATTTGATTGGAAAAAATACACAAGAATATTGGGAGACCTTTGTTAACCCGGTCCCCATTGAGGCCCTAGAGATGGTGGCCCTCTGGTAAACTTAGGTAAACAATGAGCAATAGTGGAAGATAACAGATCACCAGCATTTGAATGAGTAATAGATGCTCAGGTCTAGAATATGGCTTTAGACACATTTAAGAATAATTTGGCAAGCTCAGCAAATTAGCAGACCAGAAGGATTGCAGTTGCTAAAGTTGGAGAATGGCGAGCAAAGGAGCAATGAAAAAGGAACCGAGGATGAAAGAACAGAGGTACCACAAGGGAATCTTGAGTATTCTGCAGAAAATGCAAACAGCAGCCACTGGACTGTTCTGGCCTCACTTAACCAGTAATTGGATTCTTTACTTATCAAACTGTGTATAGGGCCTTAGTGCCTTTTCTTACTCAATCCCACCCCAAGTCATAGGCAAGTTAAGAACTGGCAATAATACTCAATCTAAAAGAAAAGGGAGGTAAATAACACTAAACAGAACCATCACCAAATGTACTTCTTAAATAATATATATATATATATATATATATATATATATATATATATATATATATATATATATATATATATATATATATATATATATATATAATATATATATAATATATATATAATATATATATAATATATATATAATATATATATAATATATATATATATATATATAATATATATAATATATATAATATATATATATATATATATATATATATATATATATATATATATATATATATATATATATATATATATACAGAGCACCACTTGGTTTCCGAACCCCTTGGGGACGAGACCCGTCGGTTAACATGTAAGTTCGTATACGAGAAATAGAGGGGAAAAAATAAACTAGAAATGTAAAAAGAAATTTTTCCGAAAAATTTATGAAAAAAACTCTAGGGGGAAAAATCGTCAGGTTCATGGCGTAAATGCGACCGTGTTTTGTTTGTACTCATCAATAAGTGAAGTCCTGATCCGCTTTATAAAAGTCCTTAATTGTTCCTAACTGATTATTAAGACGTCTGGCAAACATCCTCTGGATGTTTCCTGCCAGCCTGCAGGCACATCCTGCCTAAAATATACGATGATGTACTGTACATTTAAGAAACAAATCTGGGTCACAGGTCTGTGGAGTGTGGTTAGGCTTACGGAGTCAGCCGGTCCCTCCCCCACCACCAACACACCTCTCCATCTCCCCCCACCACCGACACACCCCCCCCTCTCCCCCCCACCACCGACACACCACCCCCACCCCCCACCCCAAACCCATACACACACACACACACTCTCAAAGGTCACGTGGTTCACAGTTCACTTCAACACCCATATATCGCTTCCTGCCTGCCTGCCTCCTTCCCAGCCTGCCAGCCTGCCTGCCTCCTTCCCAGCCTGCCAGCCTGCTTCCTTCCCAGCCTGCCTCCTTCCCAGCCTGCCAGCCTGCCTCCCTCCCAGCCTGCCTCCTTCCCAGCCTGCCAGCCTGCCTCCTTCCCAGCCTGCCAGCCTGCCTCCTTCCCAGCCTGCCAGCCTGCCTCCTTCCCAGCCTGCCTCCTTCCCAGCCTGCCAGCCTGCCTCCTTCCCAGCATGCCAGCCTGCTTCCTTCCCAGCCTGCCTCCTTCCCAGCCTGCCTGTTTGCCTCCTTCCCAGCCTGCCTCCTTCCCAGCCTGCCAGCCTGCTTCCTTCCCAGCCTGCCTCCTTCCCAGCCTGCCTCCTTCCCAGCCTGCCTCCTTCCCAGCCTGCCTCCCTCCCAGCCTGCCTCCCTCCCAGCCTGCCTCCTTCCCAGCCTGCCTCCTTCCCAGCCTGCCAGCCTGCCTCCTTCCCAGCCTGCCAGCCTGCTTCCTTCCCAGCCTGCCTCCTTCCCAGCCTGCCAGCCTGCCTCCTTCCCAGCCTGCCAGCCAGCCTGCCTGCCTGCCAGCCTGCTTCCTTTCCAGCCAGCCTGCCTCCCCCCCTGCCATCATGCTAACGGGTAGTGTGTGTTAGGCTTATCTTCGGGAATGAGCCGGTCTCACCCCCACCACCAACAAACCACCCGCCCCCCCTACATCCCATCTCTCAAGGTCACGCGGTTCAACCGCGTGACTACCACTCACTCCCTGCCTGCAAGCTAGCCTGCCTGCCTGCCTGCCTGTGCCTGCCAGCCTGCCTTTCCCTCCCTAATTCTCACTACTTCCATCCCTTCCTGCCTACCTCCTAGCATCTCTCCCTACCTCCCCCTCCCTCTTAGCATCTCTCCCTACCTCCTAACATCTCTCCATACCTCCCCCTCCCTCCTAGCATCTCTCTCCCCCCCTCTCTCACTGATTCTCCCCCCCCCCTCATTCATACTGCCTCCCACCTCAGCTCCATCGTCCATCCACCTACCAGTCAGCCATCACTGACGCAATGCGTGCATTTGGAGCCAACATGGTGCACAGATGTTTCTTGATTGTGCAGATATGTAAAACAAAAGCACAGAATGAACATTCCAGCCTTATGGCAATTCAAAATAATAGGAATAATAGGCCGTGAATCTGTGAAGTCACAGTGGGCAAACTGGACCATCGCCCACCCACCACCACAAGCCGGCGTGACGCTTGGTGGACCCCTTCCTACCCGAACTTTGTTCGGGTAGCATGACTCCCCAATCCCAATCGGGAAACTGGAAGTTTCGGATAACTAAAGTTCGGAAACCAAGTGGTGCTCTGTATATATATATATATATATATATATATATACACACACACACACACACACACACACACACACACACACACACACACACGCGTACGTACGTACGTATATGACATAACGTTGCAGGTGTCACTTTTGCACAGGACAATAAAACTTCTACAATCTTTTTCCAACAAGCCCACTTCTATCTTCTATTGTACACCACTTTAAGATTCACTCTGAGTCTGTATTCTATGGTCCTCATGCCGGCGAGTTCACCTTACTCTGTAAATCATGGGTCAGTCCTATACAGTATCGTCTCGGTGCCAAAACACCACTTCTACTCTGCAGCAACACACTGTCAGGAGTCTCCAGCAACACGCTGGCAGGGGTCTCCAGCAACACGCTGGCAGGGGTCTCCAGCAACACGCTGGCAGGGGTCTCCAGCAACACGCTGGCAGGGGTCTCCAGCAACACGCTGGCAGGGGTCTCCAGCAACACGCTGGCAGGAGTCTCCAGCAACACGCTGGCAGGGGTCTCCAGCAACACACTGTCAGGAGTCTCCAGCAACACGCTGGCAGGGGTCTCCAGCAACACGCTGGTAGGGGTCTCCAGCAACACGCTGGCAGGGGTCTCCAGCAACACGCTGGCAGGGGTCTTCAGCAACACGCTGGCAGGCCTATAACATGCATTAACAAACGGACATTGATTCCATCTTGTAACTCAACTTGACCATCCTGGGGTACGTCAGTCCAATCACCAATACTTCAAGTATCATATCACGTACAAATCAGTCTGCACTGAATTGGCCACTTGTATCCACCGAAACACGTCTTACGTTCAGGACTGCCCTGGGTGAAGTGATTAATAAGAAAGACACTACACAGGGGACGATATGATCACAGCCTTCCACCGGGAAACAAGAATTGGGGTCGGGTGTGCTCAACAGATGGCATTGACATCGTCACACCTCCCCTCCTAAAAGAATAGAGGTCGGGTGCACTCAACAGATGGTACGAGTAACATTATGATAACCAAGCCGCTAAGCCCAAAGAACTTCATAAAAAAATAGCGCATGTAGCATTAAAGGAAGAAGGTATCTGCAACCAATGAACCTGGAGGTCTTCCACATGGCTGCCAAAGACAAGTTGAAACCAGGTGCCAGCTGGAAACAAAACAGATATCACTGAAACTGTGACTAGAAACTAGGAAGACAACAACTGCTGGAAATTCAGATGGCTCAGGAGGAACAAGAGTGGTTGAAGAGGACAGAATGGTCACTTGTTGGTGGATTGAGTTACACTATTCTCCTTATCCCAGCTATGTAATGACTATTTACAAAGACTTGGTCAACTAGACTATGGTGTGCAAACTGTGTTTTGGGTGAATTTCAAGCTCTGATATGTGGAGCGAGTAAGGAACTTCCTATGAAAAAGGAGTGTTTTGTTTCTACTTCATGCCCATATATTTTCTTTTGACTTCCATACAGTTGTTACAATGACTTGATGTCGTGTGAATAATGTTACCTATTGTG
This sequence comes from Procambarus clarkii, assembly GCF_040958095.1. Lineage (NCBI taxonomy): Eukaryota > Metazoa > Arthropoda > Malacostraca > Decapoda > Cambaridae > Procambarus > Procambarus clarkii. The sequence continues at coordinate 19,129,248 of NC_091219.1, forward strand.
TTAATTTTCAGCCTCATAGACCTACTGTGGCAGTTTTTAGAATTACATATCAGATTTTTATTGTATTATAATTGTGTATATATATATATATATATATATATATTTTTAAGTATTTTACAATTTTGTATTGCTGGATATAATGGCATATGTTACAAATTATGAAGTTTTCTGTGTGTTACTATGGTGTAGTATTAATTCTGACAGCAGTGTTTTACTTAGCTTTGGCAGGGTATGAAAATAAGGGGAGAGTTTTTGCGTCCAGATAGCAAAAATGAGAAAAACTGGGCTAGACACAGTTATGTGCAGCTCAGTGTCCTTCAGGAAGTGCATTGTTTAGTGAAAGAATTAACACATCGTTTGGAGGCACTCAAAATCACTGCTGGATGTCTGCATAATACATCCAGAAATGACCAAACATTCATTCTCAAGGTGAGAGTTTACAAAATTATTCTAAATCTTGTGAAGAATGTAGTCATTAATATTTTTGTATTAATTGTCATTTAAGTACTGATTTTATTATGGAAGGATTTGTTGCTTGTTTGAGCAAGCACCACACCAGAAATAAATACAGTTTTGATATTCCTAGAGTACGACTTAATCAAACTAGAAATGCTCTACAAATCAAGGGACCCAGATTGTGGAATGACCTTCCCAACCATGTTAAAGACTGTACCTCTCTCAACCAGTTTAAGATAAAAACGAAGGTATACCTAATAAATTCCCTGTAACCTACCTTACCCCTCTATTGTCAACCAATGTCTGTTTTTTTTAAAGAGCGCTGTTTGTCGACAGAATTGTATTTGTGCTGCTTTTTCAGCTATGTTTTCATTCCATGTTTTCATTTTACTCTTTATGCTCAATTAGTATTAAGCTTTAGTCATTTAAGTTTTTCATGCCCGAAACGCTTTGCATAATAGTGGCTTAAGGCATTGTATGTACTAGCCCTATCTATAAATCCATCACTCTTTGTAAAATCTCTTGTATGTATGTACCTTACCTAAATAAACATTTGATTTGATTGATTTGATTTGATTATTTAATTTTCATACTAGATTTTATTACTTTACACTTTCCTGAGTTGAACTTTAGTAACCATTTTCCAGAACATTCCTCCGGTTTGTCCTGATTGTCCTGTAGTCTATCTTCATCTGTCTTGATTCTTCTCATAATTTCTGCATGATCAGCAAACATTGAGAGGAACACATATTTACATATATCAGAAACAGGATGGGTCCAAGTACAGAACCCTTTGGGACTCTGCTGGTGACATCTTGCTACTGTGATGTCTCCCCCCCCCCCCTCTCACAGTTACCGTTTCCTGTTGCTTAGATACTCCTTTATCTACTGGAGCACCTCCCCTCCGTGGTGTCGTCTTGCCGAGGTGAAAGGCTCGCGTACACCTCTCTGGGACCGGGATACCAGCTATGTGGGTTTACTGTGGGTTCCAGCTATGGAGGTTTCTTAGCCCCCGAATCCCTCTCGGTTGCTGCCCTTGCTGAGCTGTGCTCCCTGGTTTCTGCCCCCTCCCCCTCTTCTCCTGCTGTCCTTGACTGCCCCTCTCGATTGTCTCCTCCTCCAGACCCCATCCGTCTGCCTCTGGTCTGTCCTCCCGCTCACTTAACTCCGCCCTTACTAAGTTTACCCATGCTTCCTAACCCTGATTTCGCTGACCCTGATCGTCTTTAATATGCTGTGTTGTTCTTTGTCCTTTGTTTCTTCATTGTTCTCTATTGCTGTCCTCTTTCCTTTTGACAATGTCTATTCTTCAATGGAATATTTGTGGCTTTTATGCAAATTTCAATGAACTCCACTTCTGATTACGTAGTTCTTACCACTTTGTGTATGTGTCTCCAGTAGTGGATGCTTGGTGCTTGTCCTGGTCACTTTCATGGTTATTCCTTTTTCTCCCCCACCCTCAGATTTTGCTGAGGCCTGTAACTCTACTGCTCTCTTGATTCGAACTGATGTTTCCTTCGTCCCCCTACTTTTTCGAACGCATTTCCAATGCTCTGCAGCCCGTGTCTTTGTGAGTAAATGGTATACAGTCTATTTCATTTATCTCCCCCCAAATGTCCCAATTTCTCTTCCTGATCTTAAGCACCTACTGGACTCCTTGCCAGAGCCTGTGCTGCTGTTGGGTGACTTCAACTGTCGGCATACCCTCTGGGGTGATGTTCCGACTAACACCTGAGGCTGCCTTCTCAAATCGTTTGTCCTCTCTTCTTCCCTGTCTCTTCTGAATTCTGGTGAACCCACTCATGTGGACTCCCATACTCGCACCCTTTTCTGTCTTGATCTTTTTCTCTCTGCTTGTCGTCTTTTTACTTGGATTTCACATCAGGGGTTCTTGATGACCTCCATAACAGTGACCATTTTCCCTATCCTTGTTACCTTTTTATCTTTTCACCCTCCCCTCTCCTTCCATAGGAGGCAGTTTGCCAAGGCTGCCTGGAACCTATTCACCCTCTGTGTTACTCTCTCCAACCTCTCCACTCTGCCTCTCCCTCGTGCCCTCTTCCTTTTTCATGAAGCTGTCTTCTATGCTGCCCTCTGCTCTATTCCTCGCTCTACAGTACCTCCCGGGGCATGCGGAAGTGTGTTCCCTGATGGAATACGGACTGTGCTCTGATTGTGATTCTGTGAAATTACTTACTTTTACTTACTGTGAAACCCGGACTGTGATTCAGCCAAATTAAAGTGGAACAGATTCTGTGTACGGTAGTTGTAAATTGTAGACTACAAAATGTGTGTACTGTATGTCATTCTAATTTGCGTTCTTATTGTCCCACTTAGGTGTGTTTTGCTGGTGCTTTCTTTCCTCTATATTATAAACGAAATATACCGGAAGACTACGAGCGTGAGATGTGTCGGGAACTGAGTGGGCACGATCCCTTTACAACTGTTGTGGTGGGAGGCCTTCCAGCAGACACTAATATCCTCTATGACCATCAAATCAGAGAGCTCTTTAAGGAATGTTCACAAAACCTTGAAATTAAATATGAGGGAAGCAAGTAAGTAGAGATTTGTTATTATTCTTCAAATATTTAGTTTAGTATGAAGATGGGACCAAGCCATCATTCTTCACATGTGGACATTAGAGCATTTTCTTGTATTTTTGTTATTAATGGGCATTACAAGTTACAGTACTCTTAATTTTACATGCCATGACCAGCCTTCCTGGGATGAGGAGGCATCAACTTTATACAGCTTGGAGAATTATATGGGTAGTGGTGGTGAAGGGATCATTCCCATTAAAAATGTACAAATATTGCCTGTTTTGTGCACAAAAAGCTTTGCTCTGTATTAACACTTAAAGCTTTATTTTAAAGTGTGCAGGACAATTGGCCACTGTTCTTTTAATTTGTTATTCTGTGGAAAAAAAAAAAGAGTAATTTTAAATATTGTAGTTGTTATTGTGAAAAAAGTAATTTCAAGTTATTGTAGTTGATATTCTTTGAAAAAAAGTAATTTCAAATATTGTAGTATGGCAATTGAGAAAGTACATACTAAATTTATATACAGTATATATCAGGAGAATTAATATTATTGAGCATTTTTGGTGTTACATTATGGCAGGGAAAATAAATTTAAAACAAATATATATTTTCTTGGCTGGTCCCTTTTTTAGCTTCCCTATGCTTGCCACACTACCTCATGGTCTCCACCAGCACCTGAAACTTTCTTGGCCCACTGGGAACAAATGCCAATATACAATATTCCCTCGTAGAGGCAGGGCAGCAGGTGGGGATCGAAGATAACCCACAATAAAAGTGAAGTATAAAGAATTTAAAAAGTTGAACAACATAACCAGTTGTTAGGCAAGCCGGCTGGCTGCATTTGTAGGCTGTGGCATGTTGTTGTTGTTGTGTTTGGCTTCCATTCCTGCATGTCCTTCTTGAATGTCCTGACTTCCAGGACGAGCGTGTGTCTTGCTTTCCGACCGCCCCTCGCGGTCACCTCTCCCTCGATAGAATTCTTGGTGACTCGGATACTTTTGATATCGTTCGCCTTGTGCGTTTTTGTTCTCGTATTGGCATCCTTGGTGATATTTAGCGCCCTCTGATTATTTTGCGTATTTGATGGTGCTACATAGCCTTCCCGGTTTGGTGCCTTCTTTTGATAATTACTTACTTGGCTTCCATTCCATGCAAATTTTGCTTGTTTTGTTTGATATATTTCTACACAAGATGCAATGAGTTTTACTCTTGTTCTTGAGTTTTTTTTTTTTTTTTTGCAGCCTTCTTGGTTCTTGCTGAAAATAAGACCTCATTTTCATAGGGGGTTGCTTTCTTTGTCATCATATCCACTGCATGTGAAGGATAAAATCCTAAAAGTTAAAGAGCAACAGGTTCATAGACAGATAAATTAATGTGCAAAGCTCTATACCAACAGTTTTAAAGTTTATTCATGCAAACTTCACAGCACTAGACACACTTCAAACACAGCATGATGCTGAGCACAAAGTGGTCTAACATTCTGGAGATTATAGTTTAGAAAACCTTTCCATGAAAGTCTCCTAGAGCCCAGGTGAATGGAACCTTTCTAGACTTTTTGGTGTTACCTTTATTGATAAGATGATTGTTTTCATTATCTGATACACCGCATGAATGTGAGTGTTTGAATGGTAATGTATCAGTATAAACAAAGTTTTAAGAAGAGAACATTTGAATACATAACATTAATTTGTGTGATAAAATACAGTATAGTATCTCAGTAAAATAGATTTGAGTAGCTTAAATGATTGGGTTTCATTACCTAATTTAATGGTTAACCTAATCTTGGCTAACCTAATGATTAGCATTACCTAATCTTGGCAAAGTATCCAAAATTTTCTTACTGTAGGTAATGCAGTAAGTAATGCATATGTCTGTGAAGCTGCCGCCCAGTTGGGTGGGTGTGGAGCAAGACTGTGAGACTCATCGTAGATGTAAAGTGCCTTGTATAATGACTGTTGTGAGCCTCTTGTTGAATCACTTGTGATATTTATTTAATTATTTATTTATTTATTTATTTATTTATTTATAACTAAATAGAAGAAGGTACATTGGGTTTATGAGAGTACATAGCATTAAATGTTTTTACATTCTTGTAAAGCCACTAGCACGTATTACGTTTCAGGCAGAGATTATCGATTTGTATATGTATAAATGATTGTATATATATGTACATGTATATATAACAAACTATTGTGCAACTAGTGTCAAAAAGAGTATCACTTGCTTAGTTTAACAAACTATTGGGTTCAGTTCCTGAACCGATTATATGTCTCTGTAACCCTTTCCACCATTGCCCACGGGATGGGTATTGGATGCATAATAAAGAAATTGAATTAATCTAATGATTAATATAATTGCTTGAATTTATATTACAATTGGAAAGTATCATTATGTATAGTGGATCATATTAAAGTACTGTATATTAAAACAATGTGTTTAATACATGGTTTTTAATACCATATTGCCACATTTGTGACTTCATAATGTTTGTTAAATATTCAGTATGGTGAAAATTTATTTCATAATGTTTGTTGCACTACAAGTAGATTGTAAAACTGTTTGATGCTCTTATGATATCAGTTACAGATCATAGAATGAATGTAGAGTTAGTTCATTTGATAGTTTTCCCTCAGGGCATATCTTCAGTTTCCACGGACG